>NC_029789.2:117286074-117301443 GCF_000816755.2 Arachis ipaensis | reverse complement strand
ACCTAGTCAAACACAAATGCTTCAAATAAATTTGAATATATTTTTTTAATTCCATTTGACTTTCCAATTCGAAAGGATAGAATAATAAGTTAATAACAATAATAGCACACAGGCTAACTTATATTCTAAAATGAGTAATGATATATGTACAAAGTCAACACTTCATTAAATATCCAAAATTCCAAAATACTTTTAACACACTCGTTTATTCTCATGAAAATGAAACACGGACATTTTTTTCTTAATACAGTATAACGTGTAATTGAAAATCATTTTGTTTGTTTGACAAAATTAGCCGCGCATCTACGACGGAATAATGATGTGAACAGCTAATTTTTTATAGCTGATTTTTTGAAATTATTTTATTTATCAAAAATTTTAGATTATAAATCTTTAGTTTTACATATTTAAAAAATAAGAATTTTTAAAATTAAAATTAAAAAATTATTAATCTTAACTAACTAAAAGTTGATTCTGTATATGCTTCACTCGAATTTTGGTATTTTTTGACAAAATGTTAAATCGAACTTGTATCAAGATCTCAGTTCGAGAAGCATATACGACTCTTCTAAAAAAAATGAATTTGACTCAGGAATAAATTAAAAACAGGGTCGAAACAATTTGCACGAGATACTAATAACGAATCTATAACGAATAAAGTAAAATAGATAAATAAATAATTAAATAAAAAAAACCTTTAAATAAATGAAACCGTCAAAATTTCAATGGAAGCAGAATAATAATGAAAATGCAAGGAAAGGAAAGAAAATAAATCAAATGAACAAAAGAAAATAAATTAAAAATTGAATTCTAACACTCATATGCACTTGCACTCCATGTTCTTCCGTTATGCCGTTGAGATTGAAAATTTTATGAGTTTATGTGATGATCTAGTGTTTTTGATTAAAGTCCTAAATCTTTCTGAGTTCCTCTTATTTATATAGATCACAATGACAGACTTGCTCCTGAATAATATTGACCACGATCTGGTTCCTCCTTCTTTTCAGGTCATGACCTTGTCATGACCGTGAAAAATCTTCATCGTGATGCTCTCGCATTCTTTTGTCTTGTCTTTTAAGTCCCACATTATTGCATCGTGCCTGTACTTGACCATGTGATGTCGATCCAGATGGTATTCTCGACTTGCTTTGGACCATCAATCTTTCGCCCTCAAGTGTCATTTGTTTCTATAGTCGAAAGAGAATTTCTATAACCAAGTGATACTTGTCAAATTTTGATTACTTATGAGTCAAATCTCTACTGGGTCGAAATTTATATCAACAGTATATTTTTTCTGTCCGAGGAGTCAAAATAATTGTTACACAATACCTTACTGTTTCACTCATTTTTTAGTCGACTTCGGCAGGTAGTGTCGAAACGAGCTTGTATCAAGATCTCAAGTATCGGGAAGCAGACACGACTTCTCTAAAAAAAAGTAAGCTCGACCTGAAAATTACTTAATTAGTGTCAAGGCAATCTATGTCGAGATTGCTAGTGGTAAACTTTATGATAAACAACAAAGGAATAAAAGCATCAAATATTGATTTAAACAAAGAAATAACAAAATTCAAAAAAAATTAAATGAAACTAAACTAAATAAATAAAAGAAAACAAGTTAAAAATTGACTTATAACACTCACATGCACTTGCACTCTATGTTCTTCCGTTGCGTTGCAGAGACTGGTAATTTGATGAGCTTATGTGATGATCTAGTGTTCTTGATTGAAGTTTTCGAACTCTTTTGAGTTTTTACTATTTATAGATCGTGGAAATAGACTTGCCATGGAGTATGTTTGTCCACTATCTTACTTCCTTCTTTTCTTTCAGCCATGACCTTGCCTTGACCATGAAGAATCTTGACCCCCAAATTTTGACACCCACGTCTTCTTTGGTCTTCAAAGTCTCACATTTTTTCAACTTGTTCTTCAAATTTCGCATCCATGTCCTCCACTCAGCTTGAAGGTCGAGTAGCAAGCTTTGATGATCAAAGAAAACAAATAACTACCCTTCCGACTCTGACGCTCTTTGTACCATCTTTCTTCAACTTCAACTTGCCTATTTCTACTTCTGTAGTCGAAACACTACTTTATGGTTGAAACTACTGATAGTCGAAAAAATTCATTATTTTGTACCAACAAATTATCCTTTTAAAATTTGTTATTTTATTCAAAAATACAAATTTTAATATTTCTTGTGCCAGGCACATGCGACCTTTTCAAAATCTTAAAATTTGAAAGGACAGTTACACACTATTTAAAATGACGCAGGCTTATCTGGAAGCACATAACGTCCCCTGGGTTTTAATGGGTCATTCCTTGAATTGCTTCACAAATTGAATTAAATCATTCCCAATTTTCAAGAAAGTTGCTTCTTGAAAACCCTAATCTTTTTTCTCTCTGGGCAATGCGCTTTCCACAGTTTCTTAATTGCTCTTCCATTCAACCTTTACGCCAAATATCATCACCACGTTTTCTTCTTCAACATCCATGGCCGCTACTTCTCATTCTCGTGAAAAAGGAGATAAAATCCTTCCTCTTATTCCATTAGTAGCTAAAATAGCACAGCTTTATGATGAAGATGAAGCTTTAAGAGCTCCAAATCCAAATCTAGAAACCTCTAGTCTCTGGCGCCGTCAGGTACTTCTGCCATTCTCAGTTAATAGAGTGTTGTATTCCTTTTTAAGACCTTTGGAAACCCAAGAATAGATTGATTCTATTTCTTCTTTCTTTCCATCATCACTAGAACATCTATCATTGATTTTTTGTAAGAACATCAAGGCTTCATATTTTGCTAGTCGAGTGTTCAAAACTGCTTCCCCTAAGAATTTGAGTCCTCTTTTTTCAACCTGGATGTCTCGACTAGCACCTGTGTATAAGTCGATTTGCGAATCTCTAAATATTGTGTATGCCTTTGAATTAGCTACCTTTGACCTCTGGTGTGGAAAATCGTGATTCACATTTTTCACAACTCCGCACAACTAACCAGTAAGTGCACTGGGTCATCCAAGTAATACCTTACGTAAGTAAGGGTCGATCCCACGGAGATTGTCGGCTTGAAGCAAGTTATGGTCATCCTGTAAATCTTAGTCAGGCGGATTCAAATGGTCATGAGGTTTTGATAATTAAAAGGTAAATAAAATATAAAATAAAATAAAGATACTTATGTAATTCATTGGTGGGAATTTCAGATAAGCGTTTGGAGATGTTTTGTTGCTTCTGAACCTCTGCTTTCCTATTGCCTTCTTCCAATCATGCGTGCTCCCTTCCATGGAAAGCTGTATGATCCTCTCGGATGAAAAATACCAGGTACGATCTCTGCACAGCTAATCGACTGTCGGATTTCTCGTCTAGGATGAAAAATACCATGTACAGCTACCGCACGGCTAATCATCTGTCGGTTTCCGCTAGCGTCAGAATAGGATCTCTCTATCCTTTTGCACATTGCCACTGTGCCCAACATTCACAAGTTTGAAGCTCATCACAGTCATCCCTTCCCAGATTCTACTCGGAATACCACAGACAAGATTTAGATTTTTCGGATCTCAGGAATGCTGCCAATGGTTCTAGCCTATACCACGAAGATACTAATCTCATGGACTCGGTCCGTGTATTATATATCCAAGAGAATATACTCCGGTTGTCGTCCAATGACTACGTTGAATATCATGTAGACCGCTTGTGGTTGTCAAGCACGCGGATCTTGGCTAAGCGAGTAACGAAGATAGTGGGTGATTGTCACAGGTCACCCCTTCATTCTGACTTAACTGAATTAAGTACAAGAGTATATCTTGGAGAAGAAGTAGGCATGAATTGAAAGAAAAACAATAGTACTTGCATTAATTCATGAAGAACAGCTGAGCTCCTAACCTTAATCTATGAGGTGTAGAAACTCCACCGTAGAAAATACATAAGTGAAAAGAGGTCTAGGCATGGCCGTGAGGCCAGCCTCCAAATGTGAACAATGGTTCCCAAGTCTTAGGGTAGACAAAGGATGAAAAAAGATTTGAATGCAATAGTTAAAAGTGCTATTTATATTAAACTAGTTACTAGGGTTTACAGAAAGTAAGTAACTAAGTGCAGATAGTGCAGAAATCTACTTCCGGGGCCCACTTGGTGTGTTCTTGGGCTGAGCATTGAAGCTTTCACATGCATAGGATGTTCTTGGAGTTAAACGCTAGTTTGGGTTCCAGTTTGGGCGTTTTACGCCAGTTTTGGTGCCAGTTCTGGCGTTTTACACCAGAAATCTCTGGTGGGCGTTTGAACACCAGTTTGGGCCATCAAATCTCAGATAAAGTATAAACTATTATATATTTCTGGAAAGCCCAAGATGTCTACTTTCCAACGCAATTGAGAGCGCGCCAATTGGGCTTCTGTAGCTCCAGCAAATCCATTTCGAGTGCAGGAGGGTCAGAATCCAACAACATCTGCAGTCCTTTTTCAGCCTCTGAATCAGATTTTTGCTCAGGTCCCTCAATTTCAGCCAGAAAATACCTGAAATCACAGAAAAACATACAAACTCATAGTAAAGTCCAGAAATGTGATTTTTAAATAAAAACTAATAAAAATAACTAAAACGTACTAAAAACTATGTAAAAACAATGCCAAAAAGGGTATAAATTATCCGCTCATCACAACACCAAACTTAAATTGTTACTTGTCCCCAAGCAACTAAAAACAAAATAGGATAAAAAGAAGAGAATATACAATAGATCTCAAAAATATCAATGAAGATTAGTTTCAATTAGATGAGCAGGACTAGTAGCTTTTTGCTTTTGAACAGTTTTGGCATCTCGCTTTATCCTTTGAAGTTCAGAATGATTGGCATCCATAGGAACTCAGAATCCAGATAGTGTTATTGATTTTCCTAGTTCAGTATGTTGATTCTTGAACACAGCTACTTTATGAGTCTTGGCCGTGACCCTAAGCATTTTGTTTTCCAGTATTACCACCGGATACATAAATGCCACAGACACATAACTGGGTGAACCTTTTCAGATTGTGACTCAGCGTTGCTAGAGTCCCCAGCTAGAGGTGTCCAGAGCTCTTAAGCACACTCTTTTTGCTTTAGATCACTTTAACCGCTCAGTCTCAATCTTTTCACTTGACACCTTCACGCCACAAGCACATAGTTAGGGACAGCTTGATTTAGCCGCTTAGGCCAGGATTTTATTCCTTTGGGTCCTCCTATCCACTGATGCTCAAACCCTTGGATCCTCTTTACCCTTGCCTTTTAGTTTAAAGGGTTATTGACTTTTTCCTCTTGCCTTTTGGTTTAAAGAGCTATTGGCTTTTTCTGCTTGCTTTTTCTTTTTCTTTCTTTTTCTTTATTTTTTTCGCCTTCTCTCTTTTTTTTAAAAGAAATTAAATTAAATTAAAATTTAAAACAATTAGTTAATTAAAAAGAATTTTGAAAAAGTTATTAGTGATTTTCGAAAATTAGAGAGAGAAAAGTAGTTAGGTGGTTTTGAAAAAGATAAGAAAAATTAAAACAAACAAAAATTCAAGTGGTTAATTGAAAAATATTTGAAAATAAATTTTGAAAAGATAAGAAGTTAGAAAAGGATTTTGAAATTAAATTTTTAAAAAGATATGATTGGATATTTATTTTGAAATACCCTTACTTTTAACACCTCATGATCATACTAAAAGTTCAGGCATTCCTTACCTCTAATCCTTTAATTTTCATACTATATTTATTTAATATTGAACTTTCACAAATATAAACCAAATCCTTAGTTACGAAATCGAAAAGTCTTTTTTTTTATTAACTTAATCACATAATTATATTTACATAATAATAAATACATAAACTTATTCAAAAATTATCAAATACAAGTCCTGCCCCTCTAAAATCTCAAAATGACAATTGACGAGAGGTAAAATCTCAACTAAACCAACAAACAGAAAATACAACATATATATAATGCTTGTAGATCGGTCGTAACTTCGCGCTAAAACTTTCTGAACCTATCACTGAAAAAGAAATTCTGTAGGGGGTGAGAACATCATCCTCGTAAGTTCTCAGTAAGGAAGGAAATACCATCAAAGAAAACCAATACTTGCAAATAGAATTAATTTCATTATAAAACAGTTTAACCTTGAAATAACCTTTTAGAAAAGCATTATGGAAAAACTTATTTTGAAAATTCATAAAGAAACTTCTTTAGTTTTCAATTTAGTAAGGCGAATAGTTTAAAGAAATGAAAAGGACCAAGGACGTGCCTAAGTGCTTCCTACGTACTCAACTTACATCACTCACTCCTAACCAACCAATACATAAATTAGAGTAATAAAGCAACGCCTAGTCCACCTGCCTCAACCTCCATCAGCACATATGATAAACAACCCTCAGCGTCACCACCGCCAGTGGTAGCACAAATTGCGAATCACACTTTTCACAACTCGTACCACTAACCAGCAAGTGCACTGGGTCGTCCAAGTAATACCTTACGTGAGTAAGGGTCGAATCCCACAGAGATTGTTGGTTTGAAGCAATCTATGGTTATCTTGTAAATCTTAGTCAGGAAGTCAATTATGTTTATCAGTTGAATTATGAATAACCAGTAGAGCATAAATTAAAAGTTACTTGTTGTGTAGTAATGGAGAATATGTTGGAGTTTTGGAGATGCTTTGTCTTTTGAATCTCTGCTTTCCTCTGTCTTCTGATTCACGCACGCACGTCCTCCTATGGCAAGCTGTGTGTTGGTGGATCACCGTTGTCAATGGCTACCTTCCATCCTTCCAGTGAAAACTACGCTCACGCGCTCTGTCACAGCACGGCTAATCACCTGGTTGGTTCTCGATCCGGTTGGAATAGGATTTACTATCCTTTTGCATCTGTCACTAACGCCCAGCCTTCAGGAGTTTGAAGCTCGTCACAGTCATTCAATCCTTGAATCCTACTCGGAATGCCACAGACAAGGCTTAGACTTTCCGGATTCTCATGAATGCCGCCATCAATCTACTTTCCAACGCAATTGGAAGCATGCCATTTCGAGTTCTGTAGCTCCAGAAAATCCACTTTGAGTGCAGGGAGGTCAGAATCCAACAGCATCAGCAGTCCTTTTTCAGCCTGAATCAGATTTTTGCTCAGCTCCTTCAATTTCAGCCAGAAAAATACCTGAAATTACAGAAAAACACACAACTCATAGTAAAGTCCAGAAATATAAATTTTTCCTAAAAACTACTAGAAATAGACTAAAAACTAACTAAAACATACTCTAAACTATATGAAATTATCCCCAAAAAGCGTATAAAATATCCGCTCATCAGCCAGCATGAAGGATCTCTCAGTTGTCAAACACAGACAAAATAATGCAAAGTATACACAAATAGAGAGTATAAATAGAGCAATTAGATCAACTAGCAGATAGATGCAATTACTTAATTAGTCAAACCAAGAATAAGATTTACACCTAAACAATACACACAAATACAAATGATGCATGTCTGTCCTATGGCTAATGAGCTCATCTATCGGTTATATAGCCAACCCAACATGTCCTAGTAGCTAACCATTGGACAATCCTTGCGTGCGTGCATCCCCAAGCTCAAAATTCATATTCATATATCAAATGTATTGGGGGCACCATCTGGAAATGTCTAAGTATCCGGCTACATCTTGTGATGGAGGGTCAACAGAAACTCAATTCTCAACCTGGAGCAAGTGGAGCCGACCCACTGCATCTACCTAGGGAAATTTAGGAATCAGATAAAGTTTTAAAATCACATATCATTCTCAACCAGGAGATATATATATATATATAAATATATCAGAATCATTATCAATATCAATTTCATTATCACTTTCCATTCTTAATCTCATTATCAATCTCATACTTTAGTATTTAAACTCGCTCATCATCATCTTTCATCATCATAGTTAGTTACCATTCATCATCACAATTATCCTCACCATACATTATTCCACATTTGTTCATTTTCCTCTAATTCACTAACTCAACTCTTTAGGTTTCATTCTTAAATCATCTATCCTTAATTCCGCTGGCTCTAGACTTGTATTAGGGTTTATAAAAATTTAGAAAGTTCGAGGAATGGTTGAGAACTTAAAAATTTACTTTTCAGAAAACAGGGGTGGTCGTGTATACATGCACATACTTGCATACGCAAGAATGTCAATTTTCAAAACTCGCGTATGCAAACCACCTTCGTGTATGCGGAAGGTTTGGGCAGTGGAGCTCACTTGCATATGCAGGACTTGCGTCGCATACGCATGAGTGTAAACATGACAAAGTCGCGTATGCAACTCATGTTCGCGTATGCATTACATATCAGAACTTCAAAATTTCTGATATGCTTCAGAAACCATTTTTCAGCCCAAAGTTCAAACCTTCATAACTTTTTTCAGAAAATTCATTTTTTGAACCATTCTTGAACCGTTGGAAAGATTGATAACTAAGTTTTCATAAAAATCCAATTTTGTAAAGTTTTTCAACTCTGAGAGCCGAGTTACGCCCCACCGAAGTTAGCCAAAAATCAGTTTGAACCAAAAATAGAATTTACCAACCTTTCCAAAGATTCACAAGCCTTATCAGTTTCTACTCATTATAATGATTTCCAAACCTTCCCAAATCACTCATTCATAATCGACCAAACTCAAAATCATCCAATTCACGTATCAACTCCTCAATAATAACCAATTATCACTAATCACATCTCAACTTCAAGCATAACCTTCCAACTCACTCTCTTATTCTCAAACTCTTGAATTTATACTTAAATTACTGTTTTAAAGTCTTTAGCTAGTTAATCAAATCTCTTTTTGTTATTATTAAAAATCAAATAAGTTAAAATCACAATTCAACCAAATCATGAAAATTCGACTCTCTTTAAAATTCATAAAAGTATTCAAGATTTATCTATTTTGATAATTTATTCAAATCAAACCCATTTTCGAAATCATAACCGAAAATCTTTCAAATTTTTAGAAAAAATTTGACAGTACGTCCCCTAAAAACCGGAGTTTGCCACCCATCACAGGTCCTCTCTTTTCAACCTCAACTCAGCAAAACCAACATTTCAAGTCAACGTTTCCAAATCCGTAATTCAAGACCAATCATTATCAATTTAAATTAAAGAAAACCAAAATCAACATATTCATTCCATTTTTACCAAAAATTCAGAAATCAATCAATTCAACGACAAACACAACATGTCAATCTCAACAAAAAATCATTTCCATCATAGACATTCATCCATTTGCATTAACATCGGAGAAAATTGACTTTACTTAAGAAAGATTGAAGTTCTTTCTTATTCCTAGGAGGGGATGAATCGAAAATTGCTTGCCATTTGTTAGTGTCGACAGCCACTCCCTTCTTTTGCACAATGAACTAAGAAAATTTCCTACAGATACACCAAGAGCATATTTCAATGGGTTCATCTTGCGTCGATAATGTCTCATTAGTTTAAAAGTAATTTCTAAGTTATTTAAATAAGCTTGTTTTGACTCTGACTTAACTACCACATCATTAATATAAATTTCTATAAACTTAGTAATAAAATCATGAAAATTTGAATTTATGGCTCTCTGATAAGTTGCTCCAGCAGCCACTCATAAATGCCAATGGCTCCAGGGCATCAAAAGGTTGTTTTTGACACATCTTTCTAGGATATGAATATTTGATTATATCTTGGATACTCATCTATGAAGCTTAAAAATTTGCTTCCTGCGGCAGAATCAACCAACGATTCTGCAAATTGGCATGTGATATTCATTTTTTTGTGGTAGCTTTATTCAAATCCCTGAAATCAATACACACTCTTAATTTTCCATTTTTCTTAATAACAGGAACAATATTAGCAATCCATTCAACATACCTGGTTGTGAAGATGAATCCAGCTTTTAGTAAACGCTCAACCTCTTCCTTGATCTTTACCATAATTTTAAAGGAGCGAAATGTCTAGGAGCTTGTTTAATTAGTCGAGCATTCTCAATGAGAGGAAGTTTAAATTTGACTAACGATCTGTCCAAACCAAGCATCTCTTCATACTGCCAAGTAAAACAATCTTGATATTTCTTTAAGACCTCGATCAAATCTTCCTCGAATTCAGGATCTAGGTATCGACTAATATACGTCACTCTCCCTTGTCCACCAATCTCGACTTCATCAAGAGGATCCTGTACTTCAATCTTTTTATCGTGTAATCTTCATAAATTAATTGGACCTTTCAAACCCTAAAGGGTCGAGGTCATATATACAATCTTGTACACATTCCCCTGTGCACTCTTTCTTCTCAGTCATGTAGGCTGAGAGTCGAGCCCAATGGCTTGATATATCCATTTAAGTAGATATAATGATTAAGTCTTCATTGGCCTTAGGGACCAACTTCATACCATGGGCTCCTACATAGCAACCTTTAATAAGAGTAAGGTCAAAGGTGCTCATATCAATATCCAATGGTTGAACACTGGTATGATATTCTTTGAAGCTGACATTCATTTGTTCGACATAGCAGGGGCTATCATCAGCTTCAATTTGTTCAATCTTTCCATCCTCGTCCCACAACACCAATTTCTGATGCAGAGTTGAGGAAATTGTCCCTACACCATGGGTCCAATCTCTTCCCAAAAGCATATTAAAAGTTGCCTTAGTGGATATCACTATAAACACTGTTGGTCATTCGATGCTTCCGACCTTAACCCTGAGTGAGATCATTCCCAGGATAGTTGTCGACTTACCATTCAATGACAGCCAAGTTTGTTTTAATCAGTTCTTTGACTATTTTCTGAAATAATGGGAGCATACTTTCAGGTAATAAATTAATCACTACTCCACCGTTGACCAAAATACGATTAATTACTAATCCTTCAACTTTTGCCTTAATGTGCAATGTTTGAAGATGACCTTTTGTGATCTCATCAGGCTTTATAAACCTTCCTTAATCATGCCATTTTTGACAAATCGGCACTCATCACCTGGAATTATATCATCACAGACTCCTTCTAGACAATTCCAAGGTCCCTCAGGATTACCTTGAAAGTCAAATGGAAAGACCGAGACTGTGCCAACATACCCAAAATCAATTTCTCCAAACATCACATCGAGGTCATCCTCAAACCCAGAGTCGAAGGTTTCTGTCAGCACCTCTTCTTCTTCTTTCCTTTTGGGGATCGATTTGATAGCCGCTATCTCCTGCAATTCTTTTGATATCTTGTGTCCTTCCTGTTCTTGCTTTTGTACTTTCTTTGGTCAATTCTGGATATGGCCCCTGTGTGTCAACATAAGCGTTTTGTGTTTAGGCTACAACCTTTGGAATGAAGGAAGCTCTTTCTGAAAAATTGTGTCGATACCTTCCTCGACTACTACCCCTTCTACTTGCTCCTCGTCGAGAACCTCCTCTTTTTTAGGCCCTAGCCCAATTTCCAAAATCACCTCTAGGAATGTTGAAATTATAATTCCTAGAGTAAGTTAGAGCATTTTTCTGTACCCACTTATTATTCGATACATTTGATGGAGGAACTCTAATTTGACTCGACACTCCTGAGATTTCTGGTCAATTGTGACCACTGTGCGCATGTGCTGTTTGACAAGAGTAGCTATCATCTCTCGACCTTTAGCCCCATGTTTTAGTCGAGTTTGTCTTAATTCTTCTTGATGAACACACTCTTTACTCTTTTTGTATAAGTCAAAAGATTTTGCAGCTGAAGTGTCGAACAAAGCACTACAATGTGGACATATGGTCACATTTCCTTCTTTCTCCTTTGTGTTAACAAAAAATCTAGCAGATATTCTCCCACCTTTGGGTAAATAGACCTTTCTGCTTCAAACATGTCTAGTTCGAATTGTTCATCGTTCTTTATAGGTTCGACAAAAGCCATGTTTACTATGAATGCCACCTCTTCTATCTCAGCAAAATTTGAAGTGACATGGAAGGGATCGAAATTCACCTTCATTTCAGGCTTATCAACAAGCTTAAGTTGACCTTCATCAATAGCCTTTTGTATCAAGTCCGTGAAATAAAAATAATTATTAGTAAAATGTCTAGAAGCTTGATAAAATTTACAAAATTTTTTATTTCTTATTTCCGAAACAGACTACATTCTTTTTTCTTCAGGGAGTACAAGCTGTTTATCTTTTAGAAACATGTCGAAGATCTATTCAACTTTTGTTAAATCAAGGGAATAATTCTTTTTTCCTGACAAAAGAGTCTTATCTTTTGCTGGATTAAGAGATCGACACACATAAGGAGGTCCTTTTTTTAATTCTGCAGCAAAAGCAGATTCACTATTCGACTCTTCCTTACTCACGCAGTCGACATAATTAACCTTTTTATTAAAAAAGAGATTTCTTTTACTCGATTCTTGTTCTTCTTTTTCTTTATTTAATTTCTCAGTTTGTTGTACTTTATCATCCAACTGGGCTAAGTCGAGAAATTGTTGATTCACCAATTTCTTCGAATGTTAAACCCAAGCCCATTGATAGCCATCTTGACTATTTCAGGTTCAGGAATAAGTGTGTAACATTTATTTATCATAATTTTGAACCGGATGAGATAGTCATCAATTGACTCGACTTTCTTTCTCTTCACCGTGAATAAGTCTGACAGTGTTACTTTCATTTCTTCCCTAAAGAACTAATCATAAAAACTTCTTTCTAGTTGAACCCAATTAAGGATCGAATTCGGTTGCAGGTTTAAAAATAAAGTAAAAGCATTCTTTGTTAGTAAAGAGGGAAAATATCTCATTTTCAAATATTCATTATTGGCCAACTCACCTAGTTCTACTAAAAAACGAGCAACATGTTCTATAGTCGATTCTCCATTTTTCCCTGCAAACTTCGTGAGGGGTTTAGGAGTTTTAACTCCTCTTGGGAGTTCAGCTTTCAAGACATAATCAAGAAAGGGAGATATAAAACAAGGTTGATTAGTTACCCCAACATTTAATCCAGCTTTATTCAAGATTTTTTCGACCGCTTCAGTTATATTTTGACCATAAGCTTGAGCAGCATTATTTGCTCTAGTGTCGTTCAATACCCTATTTTGATCATCACCCCTAGTCAAAATGACAAGAGGGTTATTAACACAAACTCCCTCAAACGGTTGGGCTAGTGGTCGATTAATTGCTCCCACAATATCATCGACACATTGAGCAACTTACTCTATTCGAGCATTGTTATTTTCTAACATTAAATTTAATACTATAGTCATCTGTTGTGTCAATATGTTTACTAAATCGTCAGAGCTTTTCTTGATTTGGTGTCTAAATACAGCCAAAGATTCGACTGTATTAGGCGAAGATGTTTCTATAGGAATCTGCCCCAACATTTCGAGAAATATTGAAGTACGGGTCCCTCTTATTGACATTCTAGGGACTCCTATATTCTATATTAGAATAAAATTTGATACTGTAGGATTTGATTGTGATATGAGTACAGACCCAAGATATGAAAGCTTATTTATTAAGGGTTGATAGGCATTATAATTTGCCATGTAAGGGTAGTATTGATTGTGTGTACCCATTAAAGAACGGAGATATCCTGAAGGAAGTGTCGGATTATACAAAGGATTATCTCTTATAGTGTTCATACCTCTAGAACATATGGCACTAGGATTCTCTAAACGTGGTGAATAAGTTGGAGGTAATCCATAATAAAGCCATGTTATGGGTATGGCCGTCTGAATGCCCTCTGTCGAATGTTGGCTTGAAAGATTAGTCGAAGGGATTGTCTCTACTTCATGGCCTCTAGTGGAATTTCCACTATCATTATTCGACATATCCGTTGAAGTTGAAGCTCTGTCCGTCATGATTAGCTTACCACTGCATAATTGCATACACAACTTAACACTAATTTAACTCAGGGGTCCCACTGGACGTGCCAATTTATTTCACTCGTTTTTTAGTCAACTTCGACAGGTGGTCTTGAAACGAGCTTGTATCAAGATCTCAAGTATCGGGGAGCAGACATGAATCCTCTAAAAAGAGTGAGCTCGACCCAAAAATTACTTAATTAGTGTCAAGGCAATCTATGTCGAGATTGCTAGTGGTAAACTTTATAATAAACAACAAAAGAATAAAAGCACCAAATATTAATTTAAACAAAGAAATAACGAAATTCAAAGAAATTAAATGAATCTGAACTAAATAAACAAAAGGAAACAAGTTAAAAATTGACTTCTAACACTCACATGCTTTTGCACTCCATGTTCTTTTGTTGCGTCACGGAGACTGGAAATTTGATACGCTTATATGATGATCTATTATTCCTGATTGAAGTCCCCGAACTCCTCTGAGTTTCTATTATTTATAGATCGTGGAAATAGACTTGCCATGGAGCATGTTTGTCCACTATCTTACTTCCTTCTTTTTCTCGGCCATGACCTTGTCTTGACATAAAGAATCTTAACCCCCAAGTTTTGACACCCACATCTTTCTTGATCTTCAAAGTCACATGTTTCTTCAACTTGCTTCTCAAATTTTGTACCTATGTCCTCCACTCAATTTGAAGACTGAGCAACAAGCCTTGATGATAAAAAAAAAGAAATAACTACCGTTCTGGCTCTAACGCTCTTTGTTCCATCTTTCTTCGACTTGCCTATTTCTATTGTATTTCTGTAGTCAAAATACTGTTTTTGTGGTCAAAACCACTGGTAATCGAAAAAAATCTATTTTTTTACAACTCTTAAAAAAAATAAAAAATAATTCCAATGTTGACTGATGACAAATAAGTAATAAGTGTTTTCCGTGGGAATAATATTTTTTCTGTCGCATTGGACGGCAGAAAATTATGGGTGTTATAGGAATTAAAGAAATAAAAGGGAAATTGTACTTCGAGGTTTTTTTACATGGCAATTGGCAAACAAGAGCCATTTGATGTCTGAAAGCAACTTCATACTAATAAATATAACCTTTAGGAAATCAACTGCCCCAACTAAAAAAATGGAAAAAAAGAAGAAGTATATCATATAGCCATTCGGATCTGTAATAGCTGACATAATTTATTTCTTAACAATATCTTTAAGGAGATCAAATTGCGGCACTTAGAAGGCATTGAATTTCAATCCTAATAACAGGATAGAAGAAAAAGCAAAAAGCAAAGTGCAAAATGTTAAAGTCGCGATAATTTAGATTATTTTATAAGCCTCGCATAGCTTATATATATCACGTGCAGGCCAATGTTATATGTATGTATATGTTATTGAAATCATGCAATATTACACTGTTAAACAAAACAATCGACGCGGCTACGACCAAGAAGTGGATTTTGAACGAAGTGAAAAGTCAAATTATCTTAATTTATTATGTGATTTCCTGGAAATTGATCATATGTCATATCATATACTATATTCTCATCATCGCATAAATAATTCTAGAATAAAGAAGTTTTCGTGTGAAGAGATAAAAAAAAAA
>NC_029789.2:117285132-117285920 GCF_000816755.2 Arachis ipaensis | reverse complement strand
ATTAAATATACTCATATATTACTATAAAGTATAAATTGATTGATGACGTAACACACGTCTATAGCAACTAGCAAGAAATGGTATATTGGTATGCGATCGTTTCCTTAGCTCGGTACCCTGAGATATCGCGTTAAGAATTGAATGAAATTCAAAAATGGATTGATGTATAATTGTATATGGTCATATGGACTTCACAATTCGGCATATTTTAACTGGTGCGTGATGGTAAGCAATAGGGATTAAAAAAAAAAACATTACGTATGTTCGCAGGAGTTATCTATTATTATAGAAAGAAAAGCAGTGATTAGTCAAGTTTCTATGGGATGGAAATAAGCTCTATGAATAAATGGGTGAGCGGAAAAGAGGTTCTCACTCAATGGAGACTTGTTAAATTCCCTGGTATAAAATTATAATATAGCCTTGTATGTTTAAAATGATTTGACCTTTAAATAATATATGAATCTTTATATTTGACCTTTAAATAATATTTTGTGACTGTGTGCGTATGGATTAAGAATTGTTATAAAAAAGAGAACATTTTAGTCATATAACAAGAAGGGTTGAGCTATTATTGCACCATACCATTTGCCTATTGCTATATTGACAGTCCTAATAACAAGTTAAATATAATTTTAAATTATTTAAAGTTCAATTAAGTACCCGCTGTTTAAGTATTTATTTAAGTATACTCTTAGCTTTTGATAATAGTCATAATTTATAATTTAAAATAATTATTATATTATAAATATTGTCTAAAGAATATTGCACTTTCTATTTTTTCCAAAGGC
>NC_029789.2:117284750-117285059 GCF_000816755.2 Arachis ipaensis | reverse complement strand
ATTGTTATAGGATTAAAAAAAAAGAAAAAAAAAAAAAGACTAAGTGAGCTCGTTGGTAACTTTCACTCTAATATAATAACGGTGTGTTGTTTAGAGTGTTACACTGGCATTACTTATGTAATATATAATTTAAATTGTTAACCTTAGTACTTATTATTATTTATTTTTGGATTACATGAAAATATTATTATTAATTCGAATAACTAATTAACTTTTCGTTCTTAAGTATACTTAATTGATGTAAATTGTAAACTCATAACAATAATTCTTCTTCTTTTTTTTTATATAGAAAAGAATTTATGACGTAAT
>NC_029789.2:117283685-117284543 GCF_000816755.2 Arachis ipaensis | reverse complement strand
TAGTTATGATACTAAATTACTAATAATTTATTTATTTATTTCCATTTCAAACAATATTAATTTATTTATTAGTTTTACTACCACTAATATAATAATATATAGTAAATAAACATTAGTATAGGGTTTAATGATAAATATTAGAGTATTTTTTAAAACTCTAAAATAAATTAGACATGAACAATTCAAAAAAGGTAAAGTATATGTAGACAATAAAAATACTAAACAATGTGAATATATCGATGTTCATTTCACTAGGTGTATGGATAATTATTCTAATATTAAAATTTAGATGAGTAATTTAGAGGTATAGTATATTTTGATTTAATTGGTAAATAAAAAAGTTATTGATTACTTAACATAATTCGACAGAAAATTAAAAGTGCGAGCGATGCTATATGACAAAAAAAATTAGTAGTGCTAACAACTCATCCTATATATACTGCTATTATTGTACAAGCTAAACTTTTATTTTTGCTTACCAAAGTTGATAAAAGGAGGGGAGAGAGACCAACAACTTTTGTTATTGGTAGTCATCAAATAACTATCAATGATGATCTAATGGTGTGAAATTGGTGCGAAATTTTATATAATGACTCATCTTTCTGTGCTGATTATATGCTGGCCAAAATTCAATAAAATTGTTGACTCCTAAACTTTTCCAAAAGAAAAAAATAAAAGTCAAACCATAAATTTCATATTAAATAAAATATTCTACCTGATAATAATAGTTCAAAACTAAAGTTACATATATTAAAAAAAGGTAATAATACTTAAAATCGTATAACTAATATTTTCCAATTATTATAATCAAATTTAAAATATTAAATAATAATAATAATAAATATTTTAAAATAAACA
>NC_029789.2:117252554-117283658 GCF_000816755.2 Arachis ipaensis | reverse complement strand
TCATTCATTCATAATATATAAATTTTTATCAAATATATAAATTTTTAAATTATAAAGAATTAACTAAAAATGAATAAAATAAAATTATATAGATTACCATAACAATTAAAGCCATAAATTACTCAGCAATTCCGCATCAAGTGAACTAGGGGCATTGTAGATTTGTCGTGAGTCGCGACTCCACAGACGGCAATACGGCATAATTGGTAGACAAAAATTCACTACTTATCGAGTCAAAGCAAGCCTCAGTTCACACTCGAAATAAGTTGAAGTTGAGGGATGATTTAGTAGAAAACCATGATATGCATTTTTTTATCTATAAAACCATTTGAAAGAGTTCAAAATTTCGTTGAGGTTTATGTTCCGCTGAAATTTGGCTAAGCAGAATCAAGTTTCTTGGAGCGTAATCCAAACTCCAAAGGATCTTTAAAGCTAATTAGAAGGGAAAAGGTAAAAAAAAGGAAAGGAAGAAGAAGAAGAAAAGAAACAGAGGAGATACAATGGATAATCATGCCAGCGAACCTGCAAGTTTCTGGACTCAAGCAAACGCTCTCCTCCGGAAGAATTTAACATTCCAGGTCCTTGAGCAAACTCTTCTTCTCTCTTCATATCGAGCCAGATTAATATTTGTTTTTTGTTTCTTGCAGAAGAGGAATGCGAAGACAAACGTGAGGCTAATCATGTTCCCATTCGTGCTGTGCCTGCTGCTGCTGCTTCTCCAGAAGCTGGTGGACAACCAGCTGGACAAGGACAAATACAAGTGTGGTTGCACCTGTACCAAGTCAGAAGATGGCCAGTGCCTTGAGAAAGTGTGTGGTGCTCAGTACTCAGATTTGGACCAAGTTGGTGCTTGTGCCGTTCCCAATCCTCCTGAGTGGCCTCCCGTGCAACAAGTGCCTGCCCCTAATTACAGAGCCGTCTCCGCTGACTTTATTTCCGAGTCCGATCTTCCAAACCCCTCCTGCAGGAGTAACGGCTCTTGTCCTATCACCATGCTCTTCACGGGAAACAACCAATCATTTGGTCAAAGTATGTCTACCTATATATTCATTGCTATTGCCATGGCATAATATTATAAGCCGTTAAGCATCAGAACAAAAGATTCATAGAAACAGAAAACAAAAAATGCGTGAAAATAAGTCAAAGCAGCTAGATACACAAAGTGATTAATATAAAATCTGAAGTAAGCATTTGAATGAAAAAACACAGCGATTTAATTTAACAGTTACGATCCTAAACCTTTTGGATAACTAGTACTACAGTAAACAGAATTTTTAAAATCCAAATTGGGCAAAGAAACAAAACGGAAAAGGGAGAAGGGATTGCAGTTTGGAAGCTCAAGGGTTTATCGTTTTTGATAATAGAGATAAGAAGGAGGAGCAGAACGGCGTCTTTGTACCGTTTCAAGAGTCAGGATCTAAACGACGGCGGTTTGATTAAATGCCATCTTAAGAATTCGTTTTGTTTTTTATTGTTTGTGCTTATTTCGTTTCTTTTTTTTTTTGGCTGCTGTATTGTAGCCTTTAAATTGAATTACTTCTTGCCATTTTTTCTAGTTATAAATTAATCTCTAAACAGTTGCATTGTGTTACTTGTTCCAATTTTTCTTGCGTACTACTTGAATAGCATGATGAGGTTCAAACTTTTAAATTTCTTAACCCTGTGCGTTTCTTCTTTTTGACAGTTTTGTACAGGAATATGATCCCTAGTAACTTTACTATGAATACATCTAATGTGATGGCTAGTTTGGCCACAGATCTGCTGGTGAGTTATTTTTTTATTTTAATTTACAATGTTCTCTTGTTGATGGCAAAGTTTTAGTTTCTAAGTGTAAATCTAATTTTGATTTCAATTTTTGTGTTCTTTCTATGTGAAAATTGGATACTGCTGCAAATATCAAAATAGGGATCAGCATCAAAGACAGAAAACACCAATTTTCTTGAATCCGCTTTCTTTTCAGGCCTTCCTGTTTATTATCTACAAAAGCAATGCACAGAGAACTCTACATTTTCCTTTCCACTCCAGATAGAATCCTATAGTATACAGCAAGGTATGGGACATTCCTGTATTGATAAGATTTCGTGTATGAAAGTGGTAACTGAAAAGTGAATCGATAGTTATGGGCTTATGGCTGTGCTGTTTAAGCGGTTATTATAATGAAAATTGACAATCCCTTTTGCCATTCCTGTTTGTGAATCATCGATAAATATGCATGTGCTGAAGAGTAATTGAACTAGCTGGAAGTTATGATAATGGTATCAGAAGTGGAAGAAATGCTTTATAATTGGCCTTTGCATAATGTATTGGTTTGTGTATGTAGCTTAGTGCTTGCTTGATGCAGTTTGACTAATCATAGAGTATTTACTTTGTCAATGAGAAAATTTAATTAAGGATCATTAAACTTACTTAACAGTCAATGAGAAAGTTACTTAATCATAGATGATGCTCTATGATGTATATTGACAAAGTATACAACATAAAATACTGCACTAGAGTTTCTTGTTTACATGTCCAAAGGCCATGGTTGCAACTTTTTGGATGCATTTGAATCACTTTCATAAGGATATTACTCTTGTGGCAAATAAGTGCTCCCGCAAATCATTTTATTTGTTTGCATGGAGTATACTAATCCTTTTCTTTACACACTCATAGGGTAAAGTCATTTTGAATATCTAGGTTGGTTATGTTCAAGGTTTGTATCTAATGCTATATATATTTTTTCCAACTCTCTTTAGAGGTAACATGTGCTCAGGTTTTACCTTTGTGGCGTAATAGTCCTTCTGAAGTGAACAATGAGCTATATAAAGGTTATCGAAAAGGGAACTCCGAGAGACAGATCAATGAGATAGCTGCAGGTAGATACTTATGATTTACGTCTATTTATATAAATTTTGGAAGGGTATACTTATTTTTATATTCTTTTAACAGGTTACGATTTTCTAAATTCCAATCACAATATATATAATGTCAGCATATGGTACAACTCAACCTACAAAAATGACACTGGCTTTGATCCTATTGCATTGGCAAGGGTTCCTCGTTCCATAAATCTGGTATGTGTAAAAGACTTCTTCTATTTGTACATCCTTATTGTTATTATCAGAATAATTGATAAAGCTTGTGAAACTCAATGCTCTTGAGATAATAATCAATTTGATACTTAACGGTTTACATCAGCATCCCAGTAATGGCATCAAGATGGAATGTATGGGAGGGACTAACCCGATTTGGTTACAAAACTCAGGGACCACATTGATTGTTATCTCGAATGTTCTCAGTCCTCAGTATATAAAATTACTACTTACTTGTTAGTCAATGTAGTGAATCTATTCTTTTTTATTTATTCTCTTAAATTGAACACATATTTAAAAGTCAAAACAGATAATTGACTGATCAGTGTTGCAAGAATAGATTTGGATTAGCCAGGAAACTATGTAGTTTCTCGACAAGACCCCTGTTTAATCGTTACTATTTTTGAAAAGCATATTTGAGTAAGTAGTAACTAGTAAGTGGAATTATGATCATGGTGATAAATGAAGGAAGTATTCAGTTACTGTTGTTTTGAAAATTTGAAATTAATCAATGGCTAAACTTAACCATTGTTTCTAAGATGATAAGTGATGCTTATTTTCGGTGTTATAATGTTCCTTTTTCCACTTTAATTAACATTTGGGTATCTAACTTTGTGCACCTGACAGATTATGAAGGGACTGACATGTCTGTATTTCTCTTGCAGGTATCAAATGCCTACCTTCAATTTTTGATGGGTCCTAATACCAAACTGTTGTTTGAGTTTGTGAAGGAAATGCCAAAACCTGAGACCAAGATCAAGTTTGATTTGGCTTCTCTTTTGGGTGGTACTATATAAAATTATAAAGTTGTAAAAGTGTTTCTAGAATAATCAAATTTCACAATCAAACACAATCCTTAATTATTTACATGTGCATTTATTGATGTAGGTTGTTCTAACATCTCTAGTTTATGAGAAGCAACAAAAGTTAAGAATCATGATGAAAATGCATGGTCTTAGTGATGGACCATATTGGATGATTTCATATGGTTATTTTCTTGCACTATCTGTGATCTACATGCTGTGTTTTGTGCTATTTGGTTCAGGCATAGGTAAGAATGTAACCAGCAAACTATTTCCTTTCATTTTTTTTCCCTCCAACTTTTTCCGTTTCTCTTCAATTCAACTGGGTTTTCAATTTCAGGGTTAAAATTCTTTACAAAGAATGACTACAGCATCCAATTCGTGTTTTACTTCATCTATATAAATTTACAAATTTCGCTGGCATTTCTATTGGCTTCCATGTTTTCAAATGTCAAGACCGCTACAGGTTTGATGATAATTACTCCACATTGTTCACGAAATCAATTGATGAATATTTTCTCTTCTCGGATCAGATTTCTGATGCGTTTTTAAATAACTGCAGTAACTGCATACATAGGGGTATTTGGAACTGGGCTGTTAGGTGGTTTTCTCTTCCAGTTTTTTGTCCAGGATACATCATTCCCAAGTAAGTTAGTTCACCCATCTTTGATCATTCATGTATGGTCATTCTGAAGGAATTATTGCTGGATGGATGGATGCTAATTGTTTTTTAACAGAATTAGACAATTTTCTATGAAATATTCATCATAATAATTACATATTCTCAATAAATTTATTGACAAAAACGGCTGTGATGTGGGTTTTGTTCAAGATAAGCAGAGTCACATTGAATGATGTGGGTTAGCATTTAACATTGTATTGATGAATTGAAGGGCACACCCCGTTTAATCCTCTAGTAACCAATGGACTAACATGATCATTGTCATTAGAATTTACATGTACTTGTATTGTATTTCATGTCGGTGATCTTTATGTGTCGTGTATCAGTTGGCTTTACATAAACATTATTCTAGCTTATTGATTGCCTTTGCTACTTCTCAGGAGGGTGGATCATTGTTTTGGAATTGTATCCTGGTTTTAGTTTATATCGTGGTCTGTATGAGTTTTCGCAATCTGCCTTCAGTGGGGATAAATTGGAGACTCATGGTATGCGCTGGGGAGATCTAAGCGATAGCACAAATGGCATGAAGGATGTCTTAATTATCATGTTTGTCGAATGGATATTCGTCCTTTTCTTTGCTTATTACATTGATCAAGTTTTTTTGTCTGGAAGTGCAAAAAGTCCCTTCTTTTTCTTGAAAGGGTTTCAGAAAAAGCCACTCTCTTCTTTTCGGAAGCCTAGTTTGGGAAAGCAGGGATCTAAAGTTTTCATTCAGATGGATAAACCTGATGTTAGCCAAGAGGTGAGTTTCACTTGTCTTGATTACTGGTTATAGAAATTAAAAGCAGGATCCTATATGGATAGAAAAAATGGATGTCCATCAGTAAAGGGTTTTGCTTTCTGGATTTAGAATTTGGTGTGATGATGCTACCTGTGAATAGTGGTAGTATTATGTACAAATGCACAATACTTGAATAACTTGGCATAGCTTGGTGAAGTTTAATATAGGCATGGAAAAAATGAAGGCAACATTAAAGTTAGACTAGGCATACATTTTGTTTTGGATCACTTGGGTGCGTTTGGTTTGCGTTTTTATTTTCTATTTTCATTCAGTGTTTTCTATTTTTTGGATTTTGTGAAGAAAAAAGTGAAAACAATAAAATCTTATTTTCTGTTTTCACTTTCTATTTTTACTTTTTGAGAAAAGTACAAATAGGTCCTTGACATTTTGATCCGCAGACATTTAAGTTCTCGAGGATTTAAAAATACATTTAAGTCCCTAACCTTTTCAAAACCTAGACATATTGATCCCTCATGTTCATTTGGGTCGGTCAGACTCAATGGAAAAATCAAACGTGACTTCTGTTGTATTGACCTGGTTGATACGACACATGAGAGAGTTTTTAAAATTGAACAAATTAGACTCAGGAATCGATATGTCCAGATTTTGAAGAGGTCGGTGACTTAAATGTATTTTTAAATCCTCAGGGACTTAAATATCCGCGGATCAAAAAGTCAAGAATCGATTTGTTCTTTTCTCTTACTTTTCTTTACAAAATCCAGAAAATAGAAAATACTGAAAATAATAACGCAAACTAAATGCACTCTTAAATTGAGGAAACTTATAAAGTGATAAAATAATGGAGTACCCACTTATTATGGAAGTCATTGATCAAAGGATAGTTATCCTAACAGTTTTTCATTTTTCAAGTCTCTTGACTTTTAGAGGACCCAAATCCTATAAATCTAATGGTATTTTCTTGGTGGAAGAACCATGTGCTGCATCTTCCCATCCCCGAAGATGTGATTTAGCTTACTCAATATGGTTTCTTAGTTACACTAATGTGTTACTTTTTCTTTTTTTTTTTTCTCTTCAGAGGGAGAAGGTGGAGCAACTGCTACTTGAACCAACTATTAATCAAGCAATCGTATGTGACAACCTAAAAAAGGTCTATCCCGGGAGGGATGGTAATCCAGAGAAGTTTGCAGTAAGAGGCTTATCCCTTGCTTTGCCCAACGGGGAATGCTTCGGTATGCTTGGTCCCAATGGTGCTGGGAAGACCTCCTTTATCAATATGGTCAGTTAAAGCGAGTCTATTTTGTAGTAGAAAAGAATAATTTTATAAAATACCTTGATAAAAAGAATTCCAATTTATGAATACTTAAAGATATTTGATAAAATGTCATAAATGTTGTGCTTTTATTGACCGGTTCTCCTTAATTCGGAAACCTGACCAGCTTGATCATGCTTACAGATGATCGGCCTCACAAAGCCAACCTCTGGTACAGCATTTGTTCAAGGTCTGGACATAAGAACTCATATGGATGGAATATATACTAGCATGGGTGTCTGTCCACAACATGAGTAAGTTGGATTCTCCTCCTATTTTTATGTTCTCTATCTCATCTTGCATTTATAACGAATGAGAAATCTAATGTTTTTTTCCTCTTCTAAATCTGATATTATAGCTTGCTGTGGGAAACCCTGACAGGAAGAGAACACCTACTCTTTTATGGAAGACTTAAGAATCTTAAGGGTTCAGCCTTAACACAAGTAAGCTTTCTTTATATTATAATCTGGAGTAAAGTATCGTTTTTGTCCCCAACATTTAGGGTAAATCCTATTTGTGTCCCTAACGTTTAAATCGTCCAATTTGTATCCATAACGTTTGTAAAAGTGATTCAATGTTATCCTGCCGTCAATTACACATGAGCGCTTTAATTTGAGTTTTAAAAGTCTCTTCTTGAAGTTAGAATACAAATGTCTGGGATAGAATCGATGATCTACTCCAAAAAATAACTCATCAAATGTTGAAACTAATTCCTATAAAATTTACATAATTCACTTTTTTAGGGACATAATTGAATCTAAACACAAATAATGGGTATAATATTAAAATCGACCACATCCAAGTGAGACCTAATTGAGAATGAATGCATCCAAGTGAGAATAATTGAAAAATATAATCTGATTTGTTAGTATAATTGATAGTAGGATAACACTGAATCACTTTTATAAAGTTAAGGATACAAATAGGACGATTTAAACGTTAGGGACACAAATAGGACTTACCCCAAACGTTGGGGACAAAAACGATACTTTACTCTTATAATCTGAGAGGTTCTTAAATCTTTAGATTCGAGAATTGAGCGAGAGAAATTAGTGTGGATACAAATTGTACAACTATCTCTTCAAACATTTATGTAGCGGATAAGACTTGAGAAGTACTTAATTTCCCAATCTAATGCTACAGGCAGTGGAAGAATCATTGAAGAGTGTAAACCTTTTCCACGGAGGAGTTGCTGATAAACATGCTGGAAAATACAGTGGGGGAATGAAGAGGAGGCTTAGTGTTGCAATTTCATTGATCGGGGATCCTAGAGTATGCTTTCTGCCAAAACAGTTCTATTACATATAAATTTGGACGAATGAAAAAAAAAAAAAAAGAAAGAAATAGAGTATTCATTCTATGTAATCTATTTTTGTGAATACTAATAAATTTGTTAAAGGTTGTTTACATGGATGAGCCAAGTACTGGATTGGACCCAGCATCAAGAAACAACTTGTGGAATGTTGTTAGGCGCGCGAAACAGGATCGTGCTATCATCCTCACCAGTAAGCTCTTACACATTGGTTTTTGAAGCACTGATATAAATTGTTCTGCTGCTGTGTTTTTATTATATCCATTGTTCTGCTTGCTTTCTTGGATTGGATATTTTAGCTTATTGTTACATAACATCATGATTAAAATGTTTTCTTCCTTACTTTATGCATAAATACATTGATTCAACTTGTTTACATGCTTTATTTTCAGCACATTCCATGGAAGAGGCAGAGGTCTTATGTGATCGGTTAGGAATATTCGTCGATGGTAGCTTGCAGTGCATAGGAAATCCAAAGGAGGTATGATACATAAAGTGATATATGCTTTAACAAAACCAATTCCTTATGTTCGTATTAATTATCTATAAATATTTGAACATGAAATAAGCCAACTCAAGTACACGCTATGAATTCAATAAATGGGTTTAGGGCCATCTATGGCCATAGACATTTTACTTTCATTCTCGATAATAAGCTCCTTAGTATGAAATTTTAAGAGTTCAATGTTGATGCATGTAGACATTTTTCACATTATGTAAGGACAGTATTTTTTCCTTACCTGTGCTTGATTTGTATTTTTATTTTCTATATTCAATTTAAGGGTTTTTTGTTTTTAGGATTCTGTGAAGTAAAAAGAGAAAACAATAAAAATAATAAAATCCGGTTTCTGTTTTTTATTTTTCCACAAAATTTTTAAAACAGAGAATATTGAAAATGAAAATGCAAACTAAATGCAATATTAATCTTCAAAATCATGCAAATTAAAACTTGCACATATCTAAACCATGCTTGTGTATACTTGTGTTGGTTTCTCACAGCTGAAAGCCAGATATGGGGGAACTTATGTGTTCACAATGACAACAACTATGGATCATGAGAAAGATGTGGAGAGCATGGTGCAACAACTCTACCCGGCTGCTAAGAAGGTTTACCACATCTCTGGCACCCAGAAGTTTGAGCTCCCCAAAGAAGAGGTCAGGATAGCTAGTGTGTTCCGAGCCGTCGAAATTGCAAAGCGAAACTTCACAGTCTCTGCATGGGGTTTAGCTGACACCACATTGGAAGATGTCTTCATCAAGGTTGCCCATGACGCTCAGGCATTTGAGAAATTGTCTTAAATTCAATACACATTACACACTTCAACATCCTGCTATATACAATTGGTGGCATGGTTTATGAAAGAGCTAATCCTCTCATTGGTGAATCGCAGTTGAAATCCCAACCACAAAAGTATTCACATTTAGTGTTTCTTAAACAGATTGTTTCTGGATTTAAAGCTTTTTACTTCCAGTTTGGGCAGGTTATTTACATGTAAATTTTGTTCCATTAGTTGGCTACGTCGTGTTATTATATGTAGTTCCCAAATGTGTTTGTTTATATTTATAGTTGTAATAATAATTATTTAGCTGTAAGGAGTGGGTCATCTATTAATGTAATTTCACAAATTAGGTTATAGATTTGAATTTCAATATAAGCAGTGTATTAAAAGAAAATTATTGTCATTATTTGTTTATTTAATATTCTTTCACATGTGTTTCATATATATATATATATATATATTTTTAATTTAGCTAATATGTGTCTTTTAAACTTACTAAAAAAATAAATGTAAGTTTAGTTTTTAATACATTTATATTGTGATCAGTTATTACATAGCACAGTAGCTAACACTCCAGACATAGAAATATGGAGTAATTTAAGGACCCTAGAATAGGCATTAAATTGAATTAATGCATGTATAAAATCTTTGTGCACCTCACTACTTAATAATAAAGGAAGGCCTAATTGCAAATTGTGTTTGGAGCAGAATGAGAGGCCACCAATGCCGGAGAGTTGCCAGCCAGCACTAGCACACCTCATAAAGCGTTAGTTGCTGGGCGGCGAACCCATCGAAGAGGCCGGACTTCGGGGACATAGTGGCCACTCTTGAGAAGTACGATGAATGTGTGAAGGAGGGACTTCCCTTAACTCATCATTCAAGACTTGTCAGCAGTAACCTCATTGAACGCTTAAAAGGCTGCGTCTCCATGAGTTCCTCCATACGTGTACATGCTTAACTCCCTCCCCTTCCATACCCCTTCCTCCAATAAAGAACACCAAAAGGTACTGTTATTGTTATTGTCTTCCCTTATTCAAATGAACCTCACATATATATAGCTTAACACATGCTTCCTCTTCTTTAATTTCAACTGTACTATTCCAGACTCTAATTCAGAAAAAAAATGAATAATGCTTTATACACAACAGTTCAAGTAACTATTTTTTTTTGGTTAGGCCATCAATAGAACCAGCTGCGTCTGCAATAGGCATTGAAGAACACCGTTAATTGTTTGTTGGATGAGATAACAAACCGAAAATGCAGTAATTCACTGTGAAAATTGTCACAGAATATTGCAAAATCTAGCTCAGCCAACTATATCTTTGTATTCATTAAGACTCATATGGAGTCCATATGTATAAGGTTGTAGCTGTTAATGCTGTGTTACTAACTGTAAATTTGTGATTTTTATTTCAAGTAATAAGTAGTTAGTCATATAAGCAAGGCGAGTTGCTCCTGAAAGATTCTGAAACAAATTAAAAGCATCTAGAATATCGAATCAAAATCATGGTAATATTGATTATTGAATTTTCATATATAATATATCCGACAGTGTATCGAACTCAACCTTAAAAAGTATGATTATTCATAGCGAGGTTGAGATTCATTATCATGGCCTTACTTATTTCCATGCAAACATGCTCCCCCTTATCCACTGAAACAATAATTATGCTAATCTAGAGCCATGGCAAGTGCAATTTTGTATGATCTGTTTTTCCCTTAAAATTCTAAAATTGATGATCCAAGAGATTAAATTAGAGTCTAAAAGGTTTACTTTCTAATGATATCTGAGATGTAAGTATTTATGCACGTTTAAAAAGTAAAATAGATGATAAAACGTAGGGTGCTACAAACATTCAGCATCTTACTTTACGAGAATGGAAAATAAAGTAATCATATCTTAAAAACTTTAATTATTTAAATACAACTTGTTCCATTTAATACAAACTTTCAAATTCTATAAAAAGATACACTCGACCTAAAAAAGAATACGCACATTAAAAAAAATCAAGAATTGAAGATTAAAAAATTTAGCTAATAAAAATAATATATTTTCTTTTTTGAAAATGAACTCATTCCTCTTCCTCCAAACCTAATCATAGTAGTATAATAAGTTGTTGACTTCAAATATTCGTTAATATTGATAAAAAAAAAAGTATTTGCTCTCTAATGTTTCTCATGTATATATAATATATGCTTCGTCTTTTCATCTAAACAAATAACAAGCAATTAAGTTTTTACTTTTTTAGTATCAATTATTATTGCGCCATTTTATTTTTGAAACTTTTGTGCTCTTTCGTTTTGAGTTATCGTGGAGTTCTTTAATAATTGCTTGTGGACATGTAGGAAAATATGATTATTTATTTATCTTCTATGATAAGTTGCAACTACTGGATTAAACTTTCTCCCAAGTAACATCTAGGTAATTGCATAGGGCTAGTTCTAGAAATGAGATGTTTCTATATGAAAATTTCACAGAAAAGGTTCCAGGCTTCCCTAATCATGATGAAGGATAACATGAACTTTTTAACACAATTGATCAATCTTTTACACGGTGATCACTAATTAGTTGTTTGTTATAGGAAGAACCCATGACACGATCAAAATGTGTAGGAACTAGGAACAAAGCTTTGAAGTTGTCGATTCTGCTCCGAAATTGTGTGTGGTGCTCTGCAGTCCTGCAAGTCAAGCAATGCCATGCCCAAGCTATTCTCCAAGGATTGCTTCCGCATCTCACTCTTCAGACAGATCTCTTGCTAGCCTACTGTAGATTGTGCCTTCTCCGCCATGCTCGGAAGGTGTTCGGCACAATGCCCGTAAGAAACATGCATTCATGGAACATCATGATTGCCTCCTACATTGAGAATTCCTTGTGTTCCAATGCTTTAGCTATTTTTCGTGACTTCAAGAGTTGCAATCTTGTTCCAGATCATTATACGTTGCCTCAACTTTTCAAGGCTTGTGTAGGAGTAGGTGATGCTTGTTTTGGTAAGGTGTGTCACGGTTGGGTGATAAAGCTTGGCTATGAGGGGTATGTTGTTGTGGCTAGTTCTGTGCTCGAGTTTTATGTGAAATTTGGGTTGATAACCGAGGCATACTCGGTGTATTCCATGATGCTTTGTAGGGACTTTGTGGCTTGGAATTTGATGATTTCCGGCTTTTTAAGGGCTGGCTTGTATTTGCGTGTTATCGATTGTTTCAGAGAAATGCTGCTTACAAATGGGGGGAAGATGGATTCCATGTCTGTTCCTAGCATTTTAATTGCTTGTGGGAGGGAAGGAGACTTAATGAAAGGGAAAGAAGTTCATGGGTACGTCTTTAAGAATTGCGAGTTTGATGTGGATACTCCCATTGGTAACACCTTAATTGATATGTATGGGAAGTGTGGATGCTTAAATGATTCAGAGAAGGTTTTCAAGACAATGCGCACCGTGAACGTGGTTACGTGGACTACCATGATATCATGTTATGGTATGCATGGAAATGGGGAGGAAGCGCTCTTGCTATTTCAAAAGATGGTTAATGGAGGAATTACACCAAATTCTGTCACACTTACAGCAGTGTTAGCTAGTTGTAGCCACTCTGGTCTGATAGACCAAGGAAAGAAAATTTTCAATTCAATTAGTTCCGGTTATGGATTGCAGCCAAGTGCTGAACACTATGCATGTATGGTAGATCTTTTCGGCCGTGCTGGGTATCTTGTTGAAGCACTTGAGTTGTTGAGGAGCATGAAATCGTTAGGAACGGGAAGCATCTGGGGTGCGCTTCTTGCTGGTTGTGTAATGCACAAGAATGTTGAGATTGCGGAAATTGCAGCTCATCATCTTTTCCAATTAGAACCAAATAATGCTAGTAACTACATAGCCCTATGTGGCATCTATCAGTCTCATGGTATGCTTGATGGAATTGCAACTGTTAGAGAAAGAATGAGAGAACAAGGTTTGATTAAAACTCCTGGTTGTAGCTGGATCAGTATTGGAGGAAGGGCTCATAAATTCTATCAAGGTGATTTGTCTCATCCATTGTCTCATTTAATTGAAAGAATAACACATCAAATTAGCAACACTCAGTTATTGGATGATGATTTTGGTATTGTTACACATGATGATACCTGCATGATGGCTCATGGCTTTGTAGATCTTTAAAGCTAGTTTATTTACAAAGTTATAGCATGTAATTTATACATGATGAATTTTTCAACACGTTTTGTGGAACATAATTATATTCGGCTTACTTTATAGCCAAGAAACATTTACTTTGAATGTAGTTGACTTTAGTTTTACAGAGTTTTCTTTTTCCTCTTCCCTATATTTCTTTCATGACTTTATTATTATACACTCAACTTCTACCTTCATTCTTTAGCTTCTAATTAGTGTTCATAACTTTTATGAAGATGAATAGAGTTAATTCCATCTTTAAATTTTTTATTCCATTTTTTCTACTAAAATTGTTGGCATTCTAGCATTGCTCCCTTCGAACAACAATCTCTTTTGGCCATAAATGCAGTGATCTTATTTTGAAGCTTCTCATTATATGTTATGTAATATCATCAAAAGTCATAATAAGAAAAATAGAGTAAAGAATTATCATTGTAAACATGCTAATACATCTTGATTTTCTTTTCTTTGATTTTGGATGAATGTTGATACATTATGATACTTAAACCAAACCCCCCCAAAAAAACCCAAAAAAAAAAAAAAAAAAAGAAGAGAGACAAACAAAACAAAGAGAAAACAGTGAGGGAAAACTGGGGAGTGACAATATCAGATCCTCACTATCAACACTATCTTATATAATAAGTGAAGGGAAAAAAAATACAAGAAGTAAAAACAATTCCCTTCATTTTGTTATCTACAAAGAAGGAATCAAGCAATGACTATATTATTGTTCTTTCTGATTATTACTTGAACAGTTGCACTTTGCCCTTGTATCTGTGAGTATCTATATTATCACAAAAAAAGTGAGTTAATATATTTTATTGAAAGACTATATTTTGTTGTTTCACTCTAAAATAAAAGGATAGTGGATATGTAAGCTTAAAATTTTTCTTAGGATCTATGTTAAATTTCTTTGTACCTTGACTTGTTTTCTGAAGGCCTTTGATATAATCAACTGCCAAATCCAACATATCTGCAGTACTTGTTTGCTGCGAAATTAAAGGGAAAGAAGCATGATATCATCAATCAAATTGCTTAATGAATTTTCAAATAAAATTAAATAAAGAAAAATAAAAATCCATGTGCTATTAAGGTTACCTCGTCCGATTTTGGGAAAAGGTCCTGTAGTTTCTTGATTCTTGCACTTATTCTTGTTTTTCTTTCCTAAAAGTTTTAAATCGAATGACATATGAATTTGTCTAAAAAATGGTAAATTCAACGCTTAAAAATTTGACGCTTGTGGACATCAAACTCAATCTCTAGTGATAAAAGAAAATAAAAATTTAGGGTGTCTAGCAATAATTATACTTAAAATTTATAATGACATAACGAGTGTTGAAACGGATTGCGAGAATTTGAGTATTATGGAAAAAAAATTCTAAAACTAAATTGTAATTCAAGTATGTATGATTAAATTACCCTCTCTGCAATGCTTCTTGGGTGAGTGGCAAATCCTCTTTTGGCTCGAATCTTACATGGAGCAGATAGGGGTGAGCATGGGTCGATTTGGTTCAGGTTTATGGTAAAATTAGAATTAAACCGATCAAAATATAATTGGTTCGGTTTGGTTTGAATTTATATTTTTTTGTACATGTATCCGAACCAAACCAAACCGATTAAGAACGGATTGGTTCGATTCAAGTAATTGGGTACCCGATGACTTTGAAATTCATAAAAAAAACCAAATTTTTATCTTAAAAATTCAACAAGTACAATAAACATGTAACATCAATAGAAATAATCCAAACATGTTAAACACCAAATACATTAAAAACTAAACTCATTAAAATCCAAACATATTAATAATGAATAATCATTGTCTAATAGAAAAGTCATATATATTTTTTTATTTTTTTTTTAATTAATATATGATCGGGTTCGTGGGTTGGTTCGGGTTCTGCACCCCCAAAACTGATACCCGAACCAATCACTAACAAAAGTCATCGGTTTAGTTCGGATTGGATCCGATTACCGTTGATTTCAGAACCAATTTAATTAGTTCGATTCGGATTTGGACCGATAATCGAGTACCCGCTATCCATACTCACCCCTAGGAGCAGATCCTTGAATTTGAAAAAGCTTTTCCATGCCACGAATCTTGGTAGAAGAACTAGGTAGACTTAAATGGTGATCAAACCAACCCTTTGATATCCAAAATCTACATCCTAATTTCTCATGAAAAAATAAATAAATAAATAAACAATCATCAAAGCATTATTGTTATTGCTGTTGTTGTTGTCGATGTTAAAATACTCTAACTTTCTATTCGAGTATTCGAGTAGTACTCCTATATTATGAACATTTAAAAGTATTCTTATCAATTGACATTAAAAAATGTTATACTTGTCCTGTATTTCCTTTCGTCTTTTTTTTGTAATCGGAAATGAAATTTTATTACTTGAAATCAATCCATCTCTCCCTAAATAAAAAAGGGATAAATATATATATAAAAAAATATGGAGAAGCCAATATATATAGTGTACAATGCGTACAATGAAAGAAATTATGTGGTAATGGTTATTTTTGAAATTAAGATAAATGTAGGTAAATTTTATTTTTATTTTATATAGGTCAATTAAACAACTCATTGTATACATTGTACAAATACTTTATTAATTCTCTAGCAGAATTCTTTTTTTTATGGTGGGAGTATACAAGGAGTACGTATATGAGGTGTAATAACTCAAATATTCTTTTAATAGATTTTTCATTCTTTTTAAAATAAGAAAAATTATTACACCTTATATATTATGTACTCCTTATATATTTTTACTGTAAAAAAATTACAAATAAACTTACATCTACTATTAATAAAAAAATAATCTAGTAACAATAACTTTTTAACAAATTACAACTTTTAAATAAATCACACCTCTATGAAAAGATATAATTCTTCAAACATAAATATTTTAAATATATTTTTTACAGAAAATAAAGACAATGCACTTGGATACTCTTCAAGAACCACCGGTGCTCCATAATTAAGAACATACGATCTTCTACGCCATCAACATGGTGAGCCTCAAGAAGAACATAAGCATCATCCTCAACCAGAACAACCTGATTTTTATGAACAAAGTGCAGGTTGATCCTTATTCACACACTAAATGTGGCACCGCAAAGGGATTGAGAGAGAAAAAAAGTTTTTTTCATCTTGAAAAGAATGAAAAAATCCTTAAAAAAATATTTGTTGATATTATGTACTCTTTATGTACTCCTGCTGTAAAAAATTACAACAAATAAATCTACATCTAATGTTAATAAAAAGATTTAGATAACAGTTACGTCGTCAGGTTCCGGTGAGCCACTGGAACTCCATATTAATTTGGTTCGCAGACATTTTTTACCTATGAAGCACGAATACTTCGTTAAGTTATCGTGTCCGCGTGTCTGTTGTGTTTAACCGTCACCGGACGCACCTAAGTACCATCACATGTCAGCGTGTCCAGTTATTTAGATATAGTATATATTATTATTTATTAAAACAAAAAATATTTTAAATACTTGATATAATTAAAATAAGACATTAAAAATAATTAAAAATTAAATTATATTTTAATATCAATAAAATATCAAAACATCATTATAATTTATCTAAAAAATACTTTATATGTTATATATATGTGTGTCGCCATGTCTTATAAAATTTTAAAATTCACGTGTCGGCGTATTCCGTATCGTGTTGTGTCGTTAATACTTATTGATTTTATATTTTTAAATAATAAAATTTAAATAATTATTAATTAATAATATTTAAAAAATTAAGATTATTAATTAATGACAAATTGGCTGATAGTTGACTGGTTGAGTGTTGATTACCTGGATGATTGGGTGTTGGCCGCAGCAAATTCATTAAATTTTTTTATTAGAAATAGTAGTTAAATCAAATAGTTTTAATTTTTAATTAAAAGTTAACAAGAGAATTTTTCAAAAAAATAATTAAATAGACATAAATATAAATACATATTGCTATTATATCTCTTCTTATTTTATTTTAAATTCAACCCATTTAATTATTCTAAGTATTTTATTTTAGTTGTAAAATCTATATGAAAAAAGACTAAAAGTACTTAATTTCTTTTTTATCTAAAAGTAAATTTAAAAAACTTTTCAGGTCTTTATTTGCTTGCCATGAAAATTTAAGTTAGCATCTTTAAACACAAATTTGTTTTATGTTTTGTTAATCCAGATTTTGAGATATCAAAAAGATAGTTTTTGAGATCTTTCAATAAATTTAAATTGGTTTTAAAATAATTTCTGAGTTATTTTAGATTCATTTAAAAAAATATAAGTTTCTAAATTCAAATAAATAAGGGAATAATAAATGAACCATAAATATAAAAGATAAGAGTTCAAATGAGAATAGATTCTACTTGTCCAATTCAATAATTAATGTTGCATTCTCGTGGACGTAATTGCATTATCCAGATGGTTGTTGTTAAGAACGAAGTCAATTTTAATTTTTCATTAAATATCAACTATGAAGCAAAGACATGAACACAGACATGGGACACCACACAGCAATATACAAATTTTAAAAAGTTGTTAGACACGAGGACACACATATATTAATAATATATTTATTAAATAGAGATATATTTTAATAGAGATATTTTTAAAAATAATCATATGATACGCATTTTTTTTCTAAAATGTATAGGTATTCAAAAGATAAAATCTTAAACTCCTATATCTTAATAGAGATAGTAAGAATTTTGTACACCACATGTACACAAAAAAAATTATCTAAAGTCATTATTTTTCATATATGGTTGATATCTTCATCATTAGAAAAAGTTACTCTTTCCAACTCTTGTTCATCAAAAGAAATGTGAGCAATTTCAAGAACACCATTTTCTTCATCAATTGGTGAAAAAATATCTCCAGCAATATTTCACATCATAGTTTCTCCTTTATTGTATTGTGGAGTTTTTCTTGAAAGAAGACGAAGATTAGTGTGGATAAATACTAAATTTTCTATACATTTATGCTTCAACTTGTTTCATTTTAGGGAATGGATAAAAGAATAAGTGCTCCAATTCCTTTCACAACAAGAAGATGAAGATGGTTGACCTAGTAGCCTAAGAACAATTGGTTGAAGAAATTTTGCTTTACCACCAACCATGAATTAGTTACCAAGATTTTGCATTAACTATGTCTCTATCATTCAAAGAGTCATAATCATCAAAGACACTTCTACCATCAGAAAAGCTTGCAAATTCAATGTTTATCTTTCTCCTCTTTTTTTTCATCAGAAAATACTTCTTCAAACATTTAACTTTCTCATTAGTGATCTCAATATCTTGATGAGGAGAAACTCGTGTAGGACCTTATCTCAACTATTAGTGGTTATAATACCTATATAATTAGTGGTTAAACAGAAATTAGTAATAATTCAATTATCTTCACTTATAAATAAACGTTATAAACAATATATATAAAAGGTTACCTTGGATTCAATGAATGTGCTAAACAATGAAGAGGTATGCTACTTTGTGTCTATCTTTGAACTAATATTAAGTGCATAACATTGTAGAAGGACGATAAATCTTGTTCATCTTTTCTTTCATAGCGATATATAGCATTTTTTACCTTCTTGATCATTGAATCCCACATCTCATGGACCAAATGAAGAGTAAGTGCATCCGTGTTTGTATTTTTTAAAACATCATAAATAGAATTTGTGAAAGTAAAAATATATTCAATTTTTTGCTACCAATTTTCACTCAAAATCTTTTCTGTAACAAACTCAACTTTGCCAATATTATCTTCCTTGTATGAAGATCACTTCTCACTTATAACCATCTTTTTGAGTCATTGTTTTAACAACTTAAATCTTTTGAATATCACAATAGTAAAAGCAAATTGAGTAGGAGCAACATTAAGCAACTTTAATGTATTAAATTCATTGAAAATAGATAACTTCATATGATGATTAACAATGAAATTTTTTATGAAAGAAGCATCTTCAGCAATTTGAGTAACCATGAGCATTTTTTGATAACAAAATTATTCTTCTCTGTATTTTTAGCAATACAAATATCCTTTAAAGTAAGGTTGAGAGTATGAACAACACAAGAAGTCCAATAAATAGATGGAATTAAGCTTTAATCAATAAATCAGCAGCTTTACAAACCAGTGCATTATCAATCACAATCTGCACTACATTTGAGAGATCAACTTCTCTTATCACATCTCTTATTTGCTATGCATCATAATCTTTGTCTTTGATCTCATCTGAACAATCTACAGTTTTCAAAAACATAAGCCCACTTTCAGTTACAGCCATAAAATTAAGAAGAGGCCTTCTTTGGGAATCACTCCATCCATCACTTACAATGCTCACTCACTTTTCACTCCATGAATTCTTAGTAGGTCCTAACATTCTCTCCACACATTGCTTCTCTTTCTCAAGCACAGTTGTCCTCAATTTATTATATCTAGGAGGAATATAACTATCAATATAATTATTAGCAGCATAAGAAAAAGCTTTGACAAAATACAGATTTTTTGCTAGATGAAAAAGTAATCTAGATGAAAAAAATATTTTAACAATATATAAATCTAGAGTCTCCCTTGCATTCACATTAAAAGCTTTCTCTAAAGGTCCAGTAGCTCTTCTTTTTCTTGAATCAATTTCACTTGCATTAGATAAGGGTGGAAGAGGAATTGACTTAGCCTTTTTACTTTCATGCAACAATGTACTTTCACTATCAAGTTTCTTAAGTTCTTCAAGCTTTGTTGATGTAACTTTTGCACAAAATCTAATTCCTTTTCCTGAAATCTTTCACTTGTATTAGATATGGGTGGAAGAGAAATTGACTTGGCCTTTTTACTTTCATGCAACAATGTACTTTCACTATCAAGTTTCTTAAGTTCTTCAAGTTTTGTTGATATAACTTTTTCACAAAATCTAATTTCTTTTTCTGAAATCTTCAATAAATGTGTTTTTACTCTAGTAAAAGAACCACTGAATAAAACCTTGCAAAATTTACATTGATTTCAAGATTTTCACCATCTTCAATTTTATCTTTCTTTGTTAAAAATTTTCATAAAGGTTTATCAACACTTTCTTCAAAATTGTTTGAAACACTCTTTAAACTCATCTCTTATAATCCTACAATAATTTAAGAACCAAAATTATTTTTTCACAATTTAATTTCTTGAACAAAACAAAACAAAAAAAAAGAGAGAAAACAAAACCAAAGAAAATTATTATATAATACTAAACATTTGTGTAAGTTTTTTATTGCTATTTATTCAGTTCTCCATCCGATTCAAGATAAATAATAGGTTTAATTACTCTGCAGGTCCCTATAGTTTTACCAAATTTTTAATTAGGTCCCTATACTTTTTTTCTTTTCAATTGGGTCCCTATACGTTAATTTTTTTTTTCAATTAAGTCCCTGCCGTGAGTATAACGTTTAAGATAACAGAATATTCTTGATAAAAAATGAATATTCTTGTCATTTGGTTGGAGTGGCAAGCTGAACAAACATGTATTTTTCCAAAATACCAAAAGCACACATTGCATTTCATCCCAAAGAAAAAAACCCCTAAGTTGCTCTCTGGAGATCGCGTCCCTCGTCTCCTGGGTCGGTCCGTCGTCGGCGTCCGTCTCTGGCATCATCTGCAATGGACGCTTGGTGGTTTGCTGTCTGTCGCTTCCTTCCCTCTGCGCTGGTCTGGTCCGCTTTCTTCTATTCGGAGGCCTTCTCTGCCGTTTGTCCGTCCAAGCCGTCGCCTTCTTTTGCAGTAAAGTCCCTCGCCTGACGTGGCTGCGCCGCACCATGCCGAGCCTCGTAGCGCCTGGCCTCCCGTCCCCGCGTTGTGCCTCTGCTCCATCTCCCTGTACTCGAACTGTCTGCAAACAGGTGACAAAAAATCCTCTTTTTTTCAGTTTTAAAACTTGATGTTTATGCTATTTTTTTTTAAATATGGCATTGGTTGATTATCTATTTGTTGAATTGAATTCTGGATTGTTTTGATATAATAGTTTATTTAGGGTTTATAATATGAATATTTATATACAGGAATTTTGTTAATTGGTGAATTGACCTATAAATTAGTTTTGTTGATGATGAATTTTGTTTATTCTTGATTGTTGATTGTTGTTGCTGTGATGATGATGCTTTAAATGGATTCTGTTTCTGTTTTTATTAATGTAAGTGATGGGGGATTCGGAATTTACCATAGACATACATCATAGTGGCAAGTTTCATGATATAGGGCATGGACTAAAATATTTGGAGGAAGAAAAGTGGAAGAACATTCTCAAAGATCTCCAATTTTCACCCTTTTTCACTCCACGTTACAAAATTCTCCTAATTCTGGATAAATAGTGATTTGAGTGTTAGAAAATTGAGTAAAGGGTTTAGGGTTTTTAATTTTTGTTCTTTTGTGGTAATTTAGAATAAGTGGCAAAATTTGAGCGTTAGCAATGATGCTCAAAGGTCCAAAAAAAATTTAGGGTTCCTAGAATCAAGACTGCAGCCATGCTGGTGCTACCCCAGTTGCTGATTTTTTATGGTGTACTATGATATGATAAAGACACAAACTATATTCCATAAATCTACACAAATATAAAATGTTACATGATCCTAATAAATACTTGAATGATGAAAACTGAATTTTACATATACGTTATTACTACTATTTCTGTTTCATTTTATCCCTTCATTTTTTAGTATGTTCTTAAGATAAGGTATTTTGAAAGTTAAAAAAAAAAGAAAGGTATTTTTCATAAAATTTGTATATAAATAAGCAAAAAAATGATATTGACAAAATAAAAGGGACTATAGGAATATCTTTCATGTCATAAAATCATTGAATAGGGATTATAGGAATATCTTTCATTGAATATGTATAGTTTCACCGAATTTTTAATTAGGTCCCTATATTTTTTTTCTTTTCAATTGGGTTCCTAAGGGTATACAAGTAATTTCACAATTCACTCATATTTTTTTAACGTTTAATGTTAACAGGGACTAAATTGAAAAAAAATAATGTATAGAGACCCAATTGAAAAGAAAAAAAGTATAGGGACCTAATTAAAAATTCGGTGAAACTATAAGTACCTGTAGAGTAATTAAACCTAAATAATAATATGAACAAAGATGTTATATCAACAAAGTGAGCTGAGTTCATTCTCAGCTATTATTGTTTACTAAAATATTCAATTTTTGATAAGCATATAAATTCATTTTTGACAATATTGGAAAGACACTTAATTTCTTACACTATTTTTAATTTTAAATGATAATCACTAAAATAATTAAAAAAAGATCTAAGTACTTAGAAGTCCAAAGAAAGAATTTGTGATTGCAAAATTCAACAGAGTACTAGCTGAATTTAGTAATACTACGAAATGTAAATTGTTATATAATCCCAGTATATGGTGCACGAAATTGTGATTCACACTTTTCACAACTCCGCACAACTAACCAGCAAGTGCACTGGGTCGTCCAAGTAATACCTTACGTGAGTAAGGGTCGATCCCACGGAGATTGTTGGTTTGAAGCAATCTATGGTTACCTTGTAAATCTTAGTCAGGAGATTAATTATGATTATCAGTTTGAATTGCGAAAAATAAAAGAGCATGAAATAAATACTTGTTATGCAGTAATGGAGAATATGTTGGAGTTTTGGAGATGCTTTGTCTTCTGAATCTCTGCTTTTCCCCTGTCTTCTTCTTCACGCACGCAAGGCTCCTCCTATGGCAGGTTGTGTGTTGGTGGATTACCGTTGTCAATGGCTACCATCTGTCCTCTCAGTGAAAATGGTCCAGGTATGCTGTCACCACACGGCTAATCATCTGTCGGTTCTCACTCATGCTGGAATAGGATCCATTGATCCTTTTGCGTCTGTCACTACGCCCAACCCTTGTGAGTTTGAAGCTCGTCACAGTCATTCAATCCCTGAATCCAACTCGGAATACCACAGATAAGGTTTATACTTTCCGGATTCTCAAGAATGCTGCCAATGGATTCTAGCTTATACCACGAAGATTCTGATTAAGGAATCCAAGAGATACTCATTCAATCGAAGGTAGAACGGGAATGGTTGTCAGGCACACGTTCATAGATTGAGAATGGTGATGAGTGTCACAGATCATCACATTCATCATATTGAAGTGCGAATGAACATCTTAGATAGAAACAAGCGTGTATGAATAGAAAACAGAAATAATTGCATTAATTCATCGAGACACAGCAGAGCTCCTCACCCCCAACAATGGAGTTTAGAGACTCATGCCGTCAAAGAGTACAAAGTTTAGATCTAAAAATGTCATGAGGTGCTAAATAAATCTCTAAAAGTTGTTTAAATACTAAACTAGTAACCTAGGTTTACAGAAAATGAGTAAACTAAGATAGATAGTGCAAAAATCCACTTCTGGGGCCCACTTGGTGTGTGCTGGGGCTGAGACTTGAGCTTTGCACGTGTCTAGGTTGTTTTTAGAGTTAAACGCTAGGTAGTAACCTGTTTCTGGCGTTTAACGCCAGAATGCAATATGGAACTGGCGTTGAACGCTAGTTTACGTCATCTATCCTTGAGCAAAGTATGAACTATTATATATTGCTGGAAAGCCCTGGATGTCTACTTTCCAATGCAATTGAGATCGCGCCAATTGGAATCCTGTAGCTCCAAAAAATTCATTCCGAGTGCAGGGAGGTCAGAATCCAACAGCATCAGCAGTCCTTTTTCAGCCTGAATCAGATTTTTGCTCAGCTCCCTCAATTTCAGCCAGAAATTACCTGAAATCATAGAAAAATACACAAACTCATAGTAAAGTCCAGAAATGTGATTTTTATTTAAAAACTAATAAAATATAATAAAAAGTGACTAAAACATATTAAAAACTACCTAAAAACAATGCCAAAAAGCGTATAAATTATCCGCTCATCACAACACCAAACTTAAATTGTTGCTTGTCCTCAAGCAACTAAAAATAAAGTAGGATAAAAAGAAGAGAATATACAATGAATTCTAAACTCAGAATTCAGATAGTGTTATTGATTCTCCTAGTTCAGTATGTTGATTCTTGAACACAGCTACTTTATGAGTCTTGACCGTGGCCCTAAGCACTCTGTTTTCCAGTATTACCACCGGATACATACATGCCACAGACACATAACTGGGTGAACCTTTTCAGATTGTGACTCAGCTTTGCTAAAGTCCCCAATTAGAGGTGTCCAGGGTTCTTAAGCACACTCTGTTTTTTGCTTTGGACCTCGACTTTAACCGCTCAGTCTCAAGTTTTCACTTGACACCTTCACGCCACAAGCACATGGTTAGGGACAGCTTGGTTTAGCCGCTTAGGCCAGGGTTTTATTCTTCTAGGCCCTCCTATCCACTGATGCTCAAAGCCTTGGATCCTTTTTATTACCCTTGCCTTTTGGTTTTAAGGGCTATTGGATTTTTGCTCTTGCCTTTTGGTTTAAAGAGCTTTTGGCTTTTTCTGCTTGCTTTTTCTTTTACTTGCTCTCTTTTTTTTCGCATTTTTCTTTTTCAGAAAATATTTTTCATTTAAGAAAGGTGATGGATTCATAGGACATTCATATCTTTAAGACATAGACACTTAGATACTAGTGATCATGTAATAAGACCCAAACATAAATAAACATAAAGCATAGTAAACGAAAAACAGAGAAATAAGAACAAGGAGATTAAGGAACGGGTCCACCTTAGTGAGGGTGGCGTCTTCCTCTTCTTGAAGAACCAATGGTGCTCTTGAGCTCCTCTATGTCTCTTCCTTGTCTTTGTTGCTCCTTCTTCATAGCTCTTTGATCTGTAGTCAAATGCTCTACCACTGAACTATGGACCCTTGAGATGAACCTCTCCATCTCTCATGACTCGGGGGTGGAAGCAACTGCCTTCCTTTTCCTCTTTCTAGAGGTTTCTCCGGCCTTAGGTGCCATAAATGGTTATGAAAAAACAAAAAGCAACGCTTTTTTCCACACCAAACTTAAAAGGTTTGCTCGTCCCCGAGCAAAAGAAGATAGAAGGGAGTAGAAGGAGAAGTGGAGGAGAAGGAGGTGTGTGAATGGGTGGGTATGAGAGGGGAATGGTTTGAATTGGAATGGTGAGGTAGGTGGGGATCCTGTGGGGTCCACAGATCCTGAGGGGTCAATGACTTAGCATCCCTGCTCCATTGAGGCATGTAAAACGCCCTTAGTGTGTAATCCTGGCGTTTAACGCCAGACTGCTGCTTGTTTCTGGCGTTAAACGCCAGCTTTTCCCCTTTTTTGGCATTGAACGCCAACTTGGTGCTTGTTTCTGGCGTTTAACGACAGCTTGATGCTTCTTTCTGGTGTTAAACGCCAATCTGATGCTTCTTACTGGCGTTTAAACGCCAGTAAGCTCTTCCTCCAGAGTGAGCTATTTTAATACTGTTTTTGACTTTGCTTTGATTTCTGTGACTCCACATGATCATCATTCTAAAGAAAACATAAAATAAAAATGGAAAATAGAAAATTAACATAGATAAGTAAAAATTGGGTTGCCTCCCAATAAGCGCTTCTTTATTGTCAATAGCTTGATAGTGAGCTCTCATTACTAGTTCTATCCGTGACAGGTGATCAGCTACTTGATTCTCTGTCCCTTTTCTGTCTCTTATTTCTATATCAAACTCTTGCAGAAGCAACACCCATCTTATGAGCCTGGGCTTTGAATCCTACTTTGTGAGTAGATATTTAAGAGTATCATGGTCAGTGTACACAATCACTTTTGATCCTACTAAGTATGATCTAAACTTGTCAATGGCATAAACTACTGCAAGCAGCTCTTTTTCTGTGGTTGTGTAATTTTTCTGGGCATCATTTAAAACACGGCTAGCATAATAAATGACATGCAGAAGCTTGTTATGCCTCTGTCCCAATACTGCACCAATGGCATGGTCACTGGCATCACACATTAGTTCCAAAGGTAATGTCCAATCTGGTGCAGAAATAACTGGTGTTGTGACCAGCTTTGCTTTCAGGGTTTCAAACGCCTGCAAACACTCTGTGTCAAACACAAATGGCGTGTCAGCAGCTAGCAGATTGCTCAGATATTTTGCGATTTTTGAAAAATTCTTTATAAACCTCCTATAGAATCCTGCATGCCCCAGAAAGCTTCTGATTGCCTTAACATTGGTGGGTGGTGGTAATTTTTCAATTACCTCTACCTTAGCTTGATCCACCTCTATTCCCTTGTCCGAAATTTTATGCCCAAGGACAATTCCTTCAGTCATTATAAAGTGACATTTTTCCCAATTTAGAACCAGGTTAGTCTCTTGGCATCTTTTCAGAATAAGTGCTAGATGGTTAAGACATGAGTTAAATGAGTCTCCAAATACTGAGAAGTCATCCATGAAGACTTCCAGAAATTTCTCTACCATATCAGAGAAGATAGAGAGCATGCACCTCTGAAAGGTTGCAGGTGCATTGCACAGACCAAAAGGCATTCTTCTATATGCAAATACTCCAGATGGACATGTGAATACTGTTTTCTCTTGGTCCTGAGGATCTACTGCAATTTGGTTGTAACCTGAATAGCCATCCAAAAAGCAGTAGTATTCATGACCTGCTAGTCTCATCTGGTCTATGAATGGTAAAGGGAAGTGATCCTTCCTGGTGGCTGTATTGAGCCTTCTGTAGTCAATACACATATGCCACCCTGTAACTGTTCTTGTAGGAACCAGTTCATTTTTTTCATTATGAACCACTGTCATACCTCCCTTCTTAGGGACAACATGGACAGGACTCACCCAGGGACTATCAGAAATAGGATAAATAATCCTAGTCTCTAGTAACTTAGTGACCTCTTTCTGCACCACCTCCTTCATGGCGGGATTTAGCCGCCTCTGTGGTTGAACCACTGGCTTAGCATCATCCTCCAATAGGATCTTGTGCATGCATCTGGCTGGGCTAATGCCCTTAAGATCACTTATGAACCACCCAAGAGCTGTCTTGTGTGTCCTTAGCACCTCATTTAGTGCTTTCTCTTCCTGTGGCTCTAAAGCAGAGCTTATGATTACAGAAAAAGTGTCACCTTCTCCCAGAAATGAATATTTCAGGGATGGTGGTAGTGGTTTGAGCTTAGGTTTAGGAGGTTTCTCCTCTTCCTGAGGAGTTTTCAGAGGTTCTTTTATTTCCTCTGGTTCCTCCAGATCAGGCTAAACATCTTTAAAAATGTCCTCTAGCTCTGATTCGAGACTCTCAGTCATATTGACCTCTTTCACCAGGGAGTCAATAATATCAACGCTCAGGCAGTCGTCTGATGTGTCTGGATGTTGCATAGCTTTGACAACATTCAACTTAAACTCATCCTCATTGACTCTCAGGGTTATCTCCCCTTTTTGGACGTCAATGAGGGTTCGTCCAGTTGCTAGGAATGGTATTCCTAGAATGAGAGTTGCACTCTTGCGCTCCTCTATTTCCAGCACTACAAAGTCAGTAGGGAAGGAAAATGGCCCAACCTTGACAATCATGTCCTTAATTATGCCTGATGGGTATTTAATGGAGCCATCAGCAAGTTGAAGATAGATCCGGGTTGATTTGACCTCTTCAGTCAAGCCAAGCTTTCTGATAGTGGATGCAAGGATTAGGTTGATGCTTGCCCCAAGATCACATAAAGATGTCTTGGTGCAATTACCCTCTAATATGCATGGTATCATAAAGCTCCCGGGATCTTTAAGCTTTTCTGGGAAGCTTTTCAGAATGACTGCACTGCATTCTTCAGTGAGGAGAACTCTTTCAGTTTCTCTCCAATCCTTCTTATGACTTAAGATATCTTTCATGAACTTGGCATAAGAGGGTATTTGCTCAAGTGCCTCTGCAAACGGAATCTTTATTTCAAGAGTCCTGAGATAGTCTGCAAAGCGGACAAATTGCTTATCCTGCTCCTCTTGGCGGAGTTTTTGAGGATAAGGCATCTTGGCTTTGTATTCCTCAACCTTGGTTGCTGCAGGTTTATTTCCTACAAAAGTGGTTGGAGAAGCCTTTTTAGAGGGGTTGTTATCAGCACTTGTGTGTGTCTGATTCCTCACTGGCGTTTGAATGCCAGGGTTGGAAGCTTGATTGGCGTTGGACGCCAACTTCCTACCTGTTTCTGGTGTTTGAACGCCAGAACTGAGCTTCCATTGGGCGTTTGACGTCAGCTCCTTGCCTGTTCCTGGCGTTTTCATGCCAGAACTGCGCGTGGGTTGGGCGTTTAACGCCAACCTTGCATCCTTTTCTAGCATTTGAACGCCAGAGTTGTTCCTCTCTGGGCCCTTACTATCCTCAGAGGGATTTTGGATAATATTTTGCTCATCCTCTGTCAGTTGTTCTTTTCTTGGCTTTCTGCTGCTCTGAAGTGAGGTATTTAATATTTTTCCACTTCTTAATTGAACTGCCTAGCACTCTTCTATTATCTACTTTGATAACTGCTGTTTTGTCTGATTCAATTGTGCCTCCATATTTTTATTAGCATTTTTAGTGTCTTATAGCATCTCCTTGAATTCTGCTAGCTGTTTTGTTAGAAAGCACAATTGTTGATTGAGTTCAGCAACTTGTTCTGGAGGACCAAGTTCAGTAGACACTGCTTTGGCTTCTTCTTTTATGGAGGACCCACTACTTATGTACAGATGCTAATTTCTAGCAACTATATCAATAAGCTCTTGAGCCTCTTCAATAGTTTTTCTCATGTGTATAGATCCACTAGCTGAGTGGTCTAGAGATATCTGAGCTCTTTCTGTAAGCCCATAGTAGAAGATGTCTAATTGCACCCACTCTGAAAATATTTCAGAGAGGCATTTCCTTAGCATCCCTCTGTACCTCTCCCAGGCATTATAAAGGGATTCATCATCCTCTTGTTTAAAGCCTTGGATGTCCAGCCTTAGTTGTGTCATCCTTTTTGGAGGGAAATATTGATTCAGGAATTTGTCTGATAACTGTTTCCATGTTCTTATGCTTGCTGTGGGTTGGTTATTTAACCACCCTTTAGCTTGATCTTTTACAGCAAACAGAAATAGTAACAGCCTGTATACATCCTGATCTACCTCTTTGTCACGCACTGTGTCAGCAATTTGCAAGAACTGCACCAGAAACTCAATAGGTTCTTCCTGTGGAAGACCAGAATACTGGCAATTTTGCTGCACCATGACAATGAGCTGATGATTTAGCTCAAAACTGCTTGCTTTGATGGGAGGTATACAGATGCTACTCCCATATGCAGCAGTAATGGGGTTAGTATATGACCCCAGAGTCCTTCTGGATTGTTCATTTCCACTTAGGTCCATGATGGAGAAAGGGAGATGATGCGGATTGTAAATAAATTTTTTTTGAAAACCGAAAGTAAAATAAAATAAAATAAAATAAAATAAATGAAAAATTGACTATATTTTTGAAAATTAGAAGAAAAAGAAATAAAAGAAAATTGAAAACTAAATTAATTAATTAAAAAGATTTGAAAAAGATGTGGTGAGAATTTTCGAAAAAAATGAAGAGAGAGAAATTGGTTAGGAAGTTTTGAAAAAGATATGTCTTAAAATTAAAGATACTTGTAAGAAAATAAAATAAAATAAAATAAAATAAAAGATATGAAAAGAATTTGAATTTTAAGATTTGAGATTAGAAAAGATAAGATAAGCTAGGTAATAGAAGATAAAGAATTTAAATTAAAAAGTTTTGAAATTTAAATTTTAAATTTAAAAATTAAGTTTTGAAATTTGAAATTTGAAATTTGAAATAAGATAAGATAAAATTTTGAAAAAGATATGATTTTTTTGAAAAAAAATTTGAATTTTGAAATTTTTAAAACTAAGATAAGATAAAATAGAAATTTTAAAATAAAAATCTGAATTTTTTTTGAAAAAAATTTCGAAATATTTGCTCAAAAATAGTTAGAGAAGATATTTTTTTTATTTTTGAATTTTATGATGAGAAAGAAAAACACACAAAAGACACACAACTTAAAATTTTTAGATCTAATGCTCCTTGTTTTCGAAAATTTTGGAGGGAAAACACCAAGGAATACCAAACTTAAAAATTTTAAGATCAAAACACAAGGAAGACTCAAGAACACTTTGAAGATTAAGAAAGAACAATGAACACAAATTCGAAAATTTAAAAGGAAATAAAAATATGCAATTGACACCAAACTTAAAATATGAAACTAAGCTCAAACAGGAAAACTCAATTATTAGTTTGTAAAAATTTTCGAAAAAATTAAAAAGAGAAAATAAGAATTTAAAAAAATTCAACCAAAAACAATGATAGAAGACTCTAAACCAAAAAAGAAAAATTTTTCCTAATCTAAGCAACAAAATAAACCGTCAGTTGTCCAAACTCAAACAATCCCCGGCAACGGCGCCAAAAGCTTGGTGCACGAAATTGTGATTCACAATTTTCACAACTCCGCACAACTAACCAGCAAGTGCACTGGGTCGTCCAAGTAATACCTTACGTGAGTAAGGGTCGATCCCACGGAGATTGTTGGCTTGAAGCAATCTATGGTTACCTTGTAAATCTTAGTCAGGAGATTAATTATGATTATCAGTTTGAATTGCGAAAAATAAAAGAGCATGAAATAAATACTTGTTATGCAGTAATGGAGAATATGTTGGAGTTTTGGAGATGCTTTGTCTTCTGAATCTCTGCTTTCCCCATGTCTTCTTCTTCACGCACGCAAGGTTCCTCCTATGGCAGGCTGTGTGTTGGTGGATCACCGTTGTCAATGGCTACCATCCGTCCTCTCAGTGAAAATGGTCCAGGTGCGCTGTCACCA
>NC_029789.2:117247136-117252022 GCF_000816755.2 Arachis ipaensis | reverse complement strand
ACCAAGAAGAACCACCTTCCTATAATGAACTCTTTCTCCAAGACAATGAACCCTCTTATCCACCCCAATTCTCAATGGATGAAACCCTTAGCCTTATACTTCAAGGGCAAGGAGAAATGCAAAGGGAGACACTAGAATTTATGGCTACCTTGACCAAGGTAGTAAGCATTTTAGCCTCCCAATGCTTGAGCACTCAAAGCACTCCCATGGTCACATGTGGAGAACCAATTAAAGAGCATAGCATGAAGAAAAGATTGGAAACTCCGGTGGAAAAGGAGGAATGCTACTTTGTGTTAGAACAATTGGAGGAGCCTATGATTATTAAAGAAAAGGAAAAAGTGGTTGAAGACTTAGGAGATGCGGAACCTCCATGGGAAGCTAAAATCAAAGAAAATCCCTCCAAGAAGAGTAAATTTGATGTTGAGGAGGAATGTGCACAACCTCCGAGGCACATTCTATATGAAGACTTGGAGAGAATGAAGCAAGAATTGAGTTCCCTTGGTGATGAAGATCATGCACCCAATCTTCTTGGTGAAGAATCCTTTGAATTTTAAGAACCTTCTCCCAATGAATTTAAAAGTGATGTGGAGGTAGATTTCTCTCAACCTCCCATTTATGACTTGAGTGATGTTGAAGAGTTAGAGGAAGTTAATGAACAAAGGATTGAAAATGAAGAAGTTTATGAAGAGGTGGAGATTGACAAGGAAGCACACAAGGGAGTGAAGCTCGCTAGCACATTGGAGATACCTCTCCCCAAGCCACCACCATCCATTCTCTCATTCAAGAGTAAAAAGGAGATGGTTAGTGGTTGGAAGCATCCTTCTAGGTTCATTATGGTCACATGTCCAAAGCTTGATAGCAAAGGTTGGTGTATAACTAGAGTACATGGGTCTAGAAGGATGTTTAGTCACTTTGTTGAGAATTCACCTTGCTCACCACCCACATGGATTAATGATAATCAACTTGGAGATGGGTGTGAAGACAAAATATGGGATCCGGGAACACATGAGGATCAACATTGGGAGCCCATGGTTTGTGAAGAACTCCATCAAAGCTTGGAGATATTAATCTTGAATGATGGAGCTTATTGGAAGTCCAAGCATTGGTGGAAGTTCCAAGATGAGTACAAGTACAAGCCACCTTGAGAGAAGCTCCCCATAAGTCCAACTTAAGGACAATAAACAAAAGTGCTAGGTGGGAGACAACCCACCATGGTAAAATCCTAATCTCTTGATGGATAATGTTGAGCATTTACCTTAATGCTTTGTATTTAATGATTATATCCATCCATATGTTTGACTTGAATGCTTTCATGCCTCTCTAATGCTTTTCTTACCTTACAAGCTTACTTAAAGCATCTCAAGCACACTAGGATAAGTGACGTGCATGCTTCTTTTGTGACATAGCTTTTATGCTAATGTGTATTCTAAACCACGCAATTTAGAATTCACACACCTAATATTTCTTAATGTCACACTAATTCACTCACCTCATTCTAGTGATTTACCTCATTCCAACAATGTATGCTTCCTTGCTTTTATATCTTCTCATCTTATGGTGTTATATTTTTGTTTTTCATAACGAATGCACCACAAGCAACCATGGAAGTGGAAGAAAGAACACATAGCAATCCGGAGAGTCGCCGCACCCCCTTGCTCATCTTTGAGTGCACCGAGGACGGTGCAAACTTTTAAGTGTGGGGAGGTCGTCCGACCGGTCGGCGATTTTGGGTGACAAATTTCTAATCCCAACACTTTTGCAGTTCATTTTAGGTTTTTTGGATTTTTGTTGCATTTTCTTATTTTTGCATATGTATACACAATAAGTTTAGTCAAAATAATGAAATTTTTCAAGATTTCTATCTATAGGGCACCAATTGATTTGAGTAAAAAAAAAAACTTTTCATAGAACTTGCTTGAATTATATATATATATATATATATATATATTGTGGAACATGATTTTTGAGCTAAGAACACAAGCAAGTGAGATTTGAGCCTAACGGTGTGGTTACATCTTATAACCACTTATTTTTCCTTCTTGTGTGCATTATTCTCTTTCTATGATTGTAATCTTTGATTTGTTTGATTCTTTATGTCCATTATTTTGTGTATTCATGCATTTATGTGATTGAGGCCATCATTTCATTTAGCCCACTTACCCAAATGGCCTTACCTTTTATCTTCCTTTGTTAGCCAAATTTGAGCCTACGCTTAACCCATTTATTCTTTAATTTAGCACATTACTAGCCTTAAAGCGAAAAACAATAAATGTCCTTAATTTGGATCTTTGATTAGCTTAGGCTAGTGTGTGTGAGTATCATTCAAGTGTGGGAACCTTGGGACATTGGGTGAATAAAAGGGTAGTTTTGTAATGTTATTGGAAATATTGGGAATTGGGTACATACTCATGTATTGATCAAATGTAAAACCTTATGCATTGAGGTTCTTGTATATAAAAAGAAAAAAAAAATAAGAAAAACAATATGGAAAAGAAAAGAAAAAAATAGAAAAATAAAGAAAAAAAAGAATAAAAATAATAAAAAGGGGACAAAATGCCCCAAGGTGAAGCTCAATAAGATCAATGCATATGAGTTACCCGAGGTTTAAATACTTCGGTTTATAGATTTTAGGGGTTTGTACTTGTGACAAACAAATTTTTGCATGAAAGGATTATTGTTGGTTTAGAGACTATACTTCAACGAGATTTCATTTGTGAAATTCTAAACCGTCAAAAATCCAATCGTCACACCACACGGCTAATCATCTGTCGGTTCTCACTCATGCTGGAATAGGATCCATTGATCCTTTTGCGTCTGTCACTACGCCCAACCCTTGTGAGTTTGAAGCTCGTCACAGTCATTCAATCCCTGAATCCTACTCGGAATACCACAGACAAGGTTTATACTTTCCAGATTCTCAAGAATGCTGCCAATGGATTCTAGCTTATACCACGAAGATTCTGATTAAGGAATCCAAGAGATACTCATTCAATCGAAGGTAGAACGGGAATGGTTGTCCGGCACGCGTTCATAGATTGAGAATGGTGATGAGTGTCACGGATCATCACATTCATCATATTGAAGTGCGAATGAACATCTTAGATAGAAACAAGCGTGTTTGAATAGAAAACAGAAATAATTGCATTAATTGATCGAGACACAGCAGAGCTCCTCACCCCCAACAATGGAGTTTAGAGACTCATGCCGTCAAAGAGTACAAAGTTCAGATCTAAAAATATCATGAGGTGCTAAATAAATCTCTAAAAGTTGTTTAAATACTAAACTAGTAACCTAGGTTTACAGAAAATGAGTAAACTAAGATAGATAGTGCAGAAATCCACTTCTGGGGCCCACTTGGTGTGTGCTGGGGCTGAGACTTGAGCTTTACACGTGTCTAGGCTGTTTCTAGAGTTAAACGCCAGGTTGTAACCTGTTTCTGGCGTTTAACTCCAACTTGTAACCTGTTTCTGGCGTTTAACGCCAGAATGCATCATGGAACTGGCGTTGAACGCCAGTTTACGTCGTCTATCCTTGAGTAAAGTATGAACTATTATATATTGCTGGAAAGCCCTGGATGTCTACTTTCCAATGCAATTGAGAGCGCGCCAATTGGAATTTTGTAGCTCTAAAAAATCCATTCCGAGTGCAGGGAGGTCAGAATCCAACAGCATCAGTAGTCCTTTTTCAGCCTGAATCAGATTTTCGCTCAGCTCCCTCAATTTCAGCCAGAAATTACCTGAAATCATAGAAAAATACACAAACTCATAGTAAAGTCCAGAAATGTGATTTTTATTTAAAAACTAATAAAAATATAATAAAAAGTGACTAAAACATATTAAAAACTACCTAAAAACAATGCCAAAAAGCATACAAATTATCCGCTCATCAGTATACTACCAAATATAAACATGCCTCTTTTACGACTTAGGAGATATGAATGAAAAGTTTAATAAAACAAATAGTTTCTTATTATATATGCTAAAAAACACATTAACAATCAATCCAATTTTCTTTCCTCTTGTCTTTTTTCTGTGTCTTTCTAATCTTCTCATAGTAGCCAAAAAAAAATTTTGAAAGAAGTCTCTAACAATATTTAATTCCAGAAACATAAAATAAAACAAAACTAAAGAGATGCATAGAACAAAATAGAAGTCCAGAACCAAATAGAAGCACAAAATTGACAAAACAAATCAGAACCAAAGAGAAGCATAGAAGCCAGAGCAAAATTGAAATACAGAACCAGAAATCGATTGATGGAAAAATAAACATTCTCCCTTACTTGAAATGGAGGACGCAGAAGAGCACGACAGAAGAGTACGGGAGTAGCAACGAACAAATGGTGGCTGGAGAAGTGACGAACACAGTAGCAAGCATGGGAATAGCGACGAAGAGCACAGTGGAAGTGGCAACCAGAGAGGCAGCGAACGGCAGTGAGCAACGACAAGCACCGCAGAAGTGGCGGCAATGAAGAGGAGATGATGAGATTGAGATTGAGTGGGTGTGGAGAGGGACGACGAACACCCACGGCGACGACGACCGGAGGTGGCGGCGACGACTGAAGGTGGCGGCAGACCGGCAGTGAGGAGAGGGTGAGTGAAAGTGGAGCCAGAGACGGGTCGGGGGATGGATCCTCTCATTTTTTTTAATGAGTAAATAAAGTGTGATCTCTCACCATTAATTCTATAAGTGGGACCAAGAATAAATATAAGAGATAGAACAATGAAGGATTAGAAATCACACTTTACACTCAATTTTTTTTAACAATTGAGATGATCAATTCCCATATGAGAAGTGATGGTGGAAAGTTAAGTTTTTTACTTTTTGTCAAAGTAAAAGTGTAAAACTGAAGAGAACGTTTCAAAACACATGGGTCATGTTCGGCTACT
>NC_029789.2:117244949-117245529 GCF_000816755.2 Arachis ipaensis | reverse complement strand
TTAGATTAATTTAAAAAAAAAAAAAAACTAAAATATAATTATCAATTAAAAACCCGCTCGTGTTTGTTGTACTTACTAACAGAGAAATGGCTGATAAGTTAAATATCTGATGTAGTTATAAATCAATTATTTATGAATCAATCATGAAACAGTTACAAATTAATTTGAATCAATTATGAATTGAATTAGTTATGAACAAATTATTGCATATCCTTCGAATATTAATCTTTCTGCTTATGACCAAATTATTGCATATCATCCTTCGAATATTAATCCTTCTGCCCGAGCTATATATATCACAACTGAGAATATCAATAGTTCTTTCTACTGCTGTTAAATGTTATTTCTTACAACAAACAATAAGGACTGCACTTAACAGCCAAAAAAATGTGTTAATGTCACTGTAGAAGACTAAAGGAGAAAGAATAACATACAGAAAGCAAGAGTAACAGGACTACATGAAAAGCAAAGAGCCTCTAAAGCTCAAACTAGACGCACAAAATTGCCATTATTCTCATCAGCAGCTACACAAGATATTTTACAAAAATAATGAACTACATGGCTCTGGACTCTGGAGCCT
>NC_029789.2:117239305-117244878 GCF_000816755.2 Arachis ipaensis | reverse complement strand
TATTCTTGCCACCAGAAATATAGGATCGCGCCATCAACATAAAACTTTCTTTCCGCCTTTTGTATTCATTGTATCGAAGAAAAAAGTAACCAAGATAATCAAAATCGATCGGCGACATCCTTGCCTGAGAAATATCGAACGAAACAATTATAGACATGGAAGTCATTACTCCGAAAATGTAACATATTAGGAGGCAATACACTACCTGAATTATCCCCCACAAAGACCAGAAAAGGTGCGAAGCCAATGCATATGTATTTGCCTCAACATAAAATGTTTCAAGATCTTTCTCAGAAACCTGTATTTACAAGTATAAAATGATTTATTAAAGACAAATATAGCAAAAGAAGAGTATAAAATTAGCTAGAGGACACATGAGATAGCAAAATACATTAATGCGCATAGCTAAAATGCATCATATATAAGTTTACATTTTTATCTGCATGCAAATAATTGAATCTTGTTGCATACAACGAGGTTACTGTGTAGTTTAACCTGGAGATCCCAGGCTAATATCTCAAAACACTGCCCGTCTGATGATAGCAGTAAAGATTAACCATAAAACATACATATTGGAAAACAAAAGGGTTAGGTTAGAAATAAGAAGTGACTACATTATAGGGAAATCTAATAAAATGTATTGGGTAAAAATGTAATCACCACTACTAATCAAATCAGTATGATGGCAGCGGAGATTAATCAATGATAGGCAAGTGAATTTATCCAAGTGTGCCATAGGTAGGAAGAATGGGTCAATTTCATACTTCGCCCATCACACCTGAAGTTTTATATTCTTGTGTGTCCTTTGTTTATATGACAAATGAGAAACTGAGAAAAGTAGTTATGGGAGAGGATGTCTTGAAACAGAAGAAAATCAGCTTTAATGTAAATGTTTTTTGGTTCCCAAGCACGCACCACAAGAATAGAATCTCATGTTAAGAGATGATGAGAGCTTTTGACCAATTATTTTTGTTATTATCTCCAGTGACTGGTATTGGATGGGAAAGTAAAAAATTATTCTATATCAGCATAAAACAAAACATCAAATAGTGTCAAGAGGCAGATATGTGGAAACATTGACCCTCCAACATATGGGACTTCAAAGGTTCTCTTTTCTTAACAAAGTTTGTTTGACTTGTGAAAATATTCCATTTTCACTTTTTAAGTGTTTTCCATTATAAAGCCAGGAACTTTACCACTGCACTTAATTTCAGTCTTCCACCCCGTAAAAGAATTAATAATAAATAAATAAAAGATAATTTACTTCTATAGCAAGCAGAAACACAGAGATCATTACAGAAAAATCTATTTAAGACCCAATAGGCATAGAGTTAAAAAAAAATAATTAGGAGATCCTTATAAATGATAAGTAGCCTTAAGTGGTCTTTAACCTAAAAGGCTAAAACAATCCAAACTAAATCCTTTGCTAAATATCTAACTCTGTAACTGATAGATGCATTTGATTTTATATAGGATTGATCATCCAAACCACAAAAAAAAAGGCCCTTTTTGTGTACCTCATTTGGTCTGTCAGGTTGTATGTAATGCCTGAAGAAATGGTATTGTTGATTCATGTTTGGGTACCTGCATGAGAAAGATGCTCAAGAAGTAGCAACAAATCATGCCTAAGTAAAGGATGCGAAGCAAGCAAAGAACTTACAACTCAAAATCACAATCAAAGCCAGCATATTCTGCAAAGTGGTTTCCAATGTCGAAGCCTCTGTAGTTGTACGAGGCATATTCATAATCAATGATGTAAACTTTATCTGGAGATTTGTCAGAACAAATAATGAAATTTTGAAGACGGAAAACCTTGAATGAATTAATAATGTAAGCATTATCTCTTAACATGTGAAGGTTACAGTATTCCCAATTAGGCATGCTTGTCTCCTTGATACTTCGCTATAAAACTGACACTATATTCATATCATACATTTCAGTCATCAAATAAACTCACTTACCGAGTAGCTTTCCTTTGGAAGGAAATCCCTGAGTTCTTTCTTTTTGGGATCTTGTGGTATTCAAGATCTCTAAGGGGAAGAGAAGGCTTGTAGTGTAAATTTTACACTACAAGCTCTCCAAACCCTCCCTCCCCTTCAAAACTCGACACGAATATCACCTAAGAAGCTAGAATGTTGGTAACTTGCTCATTTATCTCTGGGAGGTAATATCACCCTCACTGTTTATCTAAATTTCCCTTATACTTGCTGTACGGATTGAAAAACCATGAGGGATTTCTTTGGTCCGGGATTTCCTTTGGTCAAGGGTTTAGGGATTTTCTTTGGCAGTTACAAATAGATAGTGCTTTTCTGTGTTCCTTCTGTCAGAGCTGTTCAAGCGCAGGAACTAAGCTAAAATAAAGCACCGCATACCATGCTCAGAATGATGGCCAAGCTGAGAAGGAGAATAGGTACCTCGAGACATTTACAGTGTTCTGCGGTCATAAAACCCAAGCAGTGATCCAAACTTCTCTGCTGGGCAGAATTGTGGTTCACCACCTGCAGTGCATCTACTAAAACAACTCCATCCATGGCCTATATAGAAGAAACCCTCCCACTCTCATCTGAAGGGGTGATTTGCTTCTGCAGTAAAGGAAGTTAACCAAATGCTTGCAAAAAGGGATGCAGTCCTAGACAAATTAATACCACGTGAAGAATAAGGCCGACAAGTGTAGGAGGTGCAATATGCAGATAAGTATTGGGGGGATAAAGCTCAGTCCTAAGTTCTATGTCCCGTTTGAGGTTGCTGGATTTTTTTTTTCACCATTACAAAGAAACTCTAATAGAATCATTATAGCGAGACCAAACTGCTAGTCAGAGTACAACAATATCAGAGAGTACGTACCTAGTACTACACAAAAGAACTCAACAAATATATTTATTCAATCCTAACTACATAAAGCATAAAAGATAGCAAAGACAACAATACATCAATTTTATATCCTCTGATTCAAACAAATCCTCCCAGTCTCCTCCTTTTCCATTCCTTAATACATGGTTCCTAATCCCAACCTTCGGCATAGCCATCCATCAGCTAGTTTAGAAAACCACAAAAACTCATCCAAAATCGAACCACTACCTCTTGTCCATATACCAAACAAACCTATGCATATTAATTTTTCTTTTGCTTATTCTCAGCTCCTTCCGAATTCCAAAAATGATAAAACAGCTTACTTTTGGCCGTAGTTGTTAAAGCTCCACCACCTTTTTTTGTAACTAGTCTTCAAGATCTCATTGTAGTCGGCAATAATCATCATGGGCACTTGATACATTTCAATAATCCTATTCAACTCTTCCCACGTCTTTTCTTCCTTTATCAAAAACTCCATAAACGAAACAAACAGCACATTCAAAACTCTCCTCCCTTAGGCATCCTTTCAAAGACAGCCACCTTTCCCCCTTCTCACATAAATCCACACAAAAAAATACAGAAGATTCGACATAGCTAATATGCCCCCCTGACGCTCCAACAGATTTCACAGCTTCCCATTTGCAATCCTTTCCTTCCCCAAATCCCAGCTACTTCCCACTATGACAAGCTCTCCCTAGTTTATATAATACTTAGTATCATTGGTTTTTTGCTTTCCTAAACTTCTTTATCATATCAGTCTTTCCCTTCCCCCCTAACCCGACATTCCAAGAAGAAATAATCATTTGATATTTTACTACCAACCCTTCTCTTGTTGGCTCCTCTACTTCTACGTGCCCTATCCCTTGCCTTCTTCAATTTTCTTTGCTCTTCAATCTTCACATTTTTCATCTTCGAAATCTGCATTAGTGTTTCATCTTCATCAATAGCTTCAAAGCCTGATTCTTCTGCTAATTTTCCACCCTATAATTATCGATTTATGTTCTTCAAAGTCACTTTCTTCACTCGTTTCTGCCATTGCACTAACGCCGCTTCTTACTTGTAATGCTTCCCTATCGTTGCTATTCTCTTGGAAATCAAACTTCCACTCATTTCCCAATACAACGTGCTCCAACTTCATCAGGAAGCACTCCGCCGTACTCCTCTTCAACCACCACAACCACCACGATGCCTCATCTTCAAGGACTTTTCCATGGCAGCCATCCTATTTGCCTCCACTTTCTCCATTTCGTCCCTCTTCCTTCTTCCTTCCTATGCCAGCGTCATACTGTTCAAAGCTTTCCACTTGAATGTGTTCTTCACGGTTGATCTCTTCTTCATCCGAGAACAGCATCTCTGTTCCAATCCTTTTGTCTGGGAAGCATTCAGGTCCACACATTTCACATCCCACTTCTCTAACCTGAATCGGATAGCATCTTCCATCAATCTTCATCCAAACCTCTCTTTCAATTCTGTTCATCTGACAAGAGTCAATAAGAAGCTTTCCAGAGCTATAAGGTAAATCCCTCTTCCGTTAGCTCATCACACTTCACAAATGATCCCCAAACTTTCCCTCTTTTAAAAAATTTTCTTGGAGGCCAGGCATGAAATGGCATCCCAAAGCATTCCAACCAAACATCATAGAAAAAAGAACACAACTCCCTCCTTCATGCTTCCATTTGAATCTCATCTTCATCCATATCAAGAAAGCAAACCACCATTTTATAAGCCCCCTGCTTCCCTCACCACAACTATTTCATCCTTCCACACATCCTCTAGCATCTTTGACAACGTTTCTAGACTCATTGGCGAAGTTTTTCCTCCTATAAAGCTCCTCTTGAGCCATGGGATGTTTTCATGAACTACCTCTCCTTCCACCAATATTGTACCTTGCTCTCTCCTCCTATCATACTCATTTTGTTGAGTTTTATTTTCTATGGTTCCTCTCTTTCTCATCATCATCATCATTTTCCCGTTCCCTCTTTCTTACCCATTTATGGCTTCTTTTTTTCATGCTAACCTAACATTTTTCCTTCCAACCATGTGCTCTCTAGATGATCCCTTTGTTCTTTCCATACTTTGCCTCTATAACCTCCGTTCGGCACCCTCTCAGGACATTGTCCTTCATCTCCAGAATTGCTTTGATTGCTCCCTTTTTCATCTTGTATCTTACAAAAGCAAACATAAAAATATCCCTTCCTCTGTTTTTGCCATATAGATATCCATCCTTGATCTCCCCGTATCCATTTAAATTGTTGAAGAATTTCATTCTCTGATATGTTATGAGGCAAGTTCCCAATAAAAACGGTGTAGGGTTCTTCATCTAATCTTCTAGATTCATCTGTCTTCCATACCCTAGAATCTATAATTCTTTGTTTAGCCCACCCAAGTGTTTACCGCCCCCTCACATACTCTCTAGTTTTCTCTCCACCTCGCATACTCTCTACCGTTTTTTAGTATTGAGCACGTACTCTCTAGTGATTGTTCTCTCTCTCGGCCCCTTGCATTCTCTCTGGTTTTCCAAAGCAACTGCATATTCATCGCATCGCTTATGCCAGAATGTTGAGGTGAGGTTGCTGAAAGTATTGGGGGAAGTGGCATATAAGTTGCAACTCCCTCCCCGCACATGTTATACCCCTTCTTTCATGTATCCCTGTTAAGAAGTGCATTGCAGAATATGTTCCCCGTCAAATGTTACCCCAAGATCTTGCAGAAGATTGAGAATT
>NC_029789.2:117232604-117239154 GCF_000816755.2 Arachis ipaensis | reverse complement strand
TCCAGTAAAATAGTAGAACATTGCAGAGTTTGAAACTTCTTGGGTGCTGGCAGCTGATATTAAAATCAGTTTCCCTGACTTCCATTTTGAGGACAAGGGAGTAGTTCCTAAGGGGAGTATTAGCTTTAAGGATAATATCTACAAAGAGCTGCCAGTGTATATGCATAAGAGGTTCAGAGGCATTTTTGAAACTAAGCAATATCAGGGAGTGAGAGAACTGAGTGGGTCCCCAAGGCCTAACTAAGTTAGGCAGAAATTGAGAGCATCAGAATGCCAGAGTGCGCTCAGACTGCATGTATGTTTTCTGTGACGGGAAAGAATGATATAAGTGGGTAGAGAAAAAGAAGAAAGAGGAGGCAGAATTTGGGAATTGGCTTCAGAGAGTAGGGCTGCTAAGTGCCCTAGTTCCCTTTGACCGTTTGCTAATTGTCTTCTATCTTCCCTTCAACTGTGAGCTGAGATCCAGTATCACCAGTAGTCATACTCCAATTAATAGTTCCTTTCGAATTTTGACTTTATCTAGGATAGGGTTACCTTTGATGCTTCCCTTTGGTACTTTGCACATGGTTCGTTTAAGAGAGTTCCTTTAGCCGACATTCAAAGGGATTGGCATACTCTACTACATGGTCTTAACCGTTTTTATATTTTTGTGAGGATATCTAATCCTCATCCTCTTTTGTATATTATTCTCTATCTTAATAAAATTCAGTTTTCTATCAAGAGTAAGTAAACAAATAAACCCAATAAGTAAATATTGGTGAAAATCGAAGGTCATGCTCCTAAACTTTGAACTAATTTTGTACTAAACAACAAAGCAACATTTTAAGTAAAATTTAAATGCTAGAACTTATTAACAAGCAGTGCTACATCATTACATTTAAATATGCTCCCTAATAAGTAAACTGCATTGACAGTTGGCTCATAGGTGGTCACTTTTCAATACCATTCATGCATTTTAGCAAAATAGATGTCAAAGTGAACTACTTAAGGCACTAACCACGGAATAGTTCATTGCCCCAAAAAGAAAAAAGAGGGGAGGGGGGTGGAAACATGCTTTTACTTCTAAAATCATAGTGTGGAAGCACAAACATGCTTATTATAATCAAAGAATATTAATACCTTCTTCAGCATTAACCATTATATTTCCAGAAAGCAAGTCATTGTGAGAAAAGATGACTGGAGAATTGAGACAGTCAGTCAACTCCTGTCGCACAACCCAAAAAAATAAAATAAAATAAAATTCAGTCGAGAATAAATTGTTGTCAAAAATAAAATGAGTCGTTAGCTACTGAATTCAAGTTTTTCTAACTTTTTCATAAATGACGTCATTTTATCATGAACAATGCCTATATGAAATTGTTTAAACCCATGCCTTGCTTTACGTCTTTGCAGTCTAACTTTTATTGATACCTTATTTTCCCAATTAATCCCCTTTAAGATTAAGGAGGAAAATTTCTGAGGCTTTTTGTTAAGGACTTGGGTATCATGGGGGTGGATGCCCAAAGTCCCACATCAAGTAGTATGAGATGTTTGATGTTAAGAGAGAAGTTCTTACACCCTCAAGAGCTAGCTTTTAAACATGTGGTTCTCCACTTTCCTTAGATAGTTAACAATGGCTACTGTGGATTAAGGTGAATACCAAGTAGTGATAACCAAATACCAAGCGGTTTACAATTTTTTCTAGTACTTAACAATGACATCAAGGCTAGGTTGTTAGCGCCATAGAAAGGGGGCTACCTCTAGGTTGGATTAAGGTGAATACCAAATAGCGATAGAGTGCCGATAGAGTGAAGCCATTGCAGACGAAAGCTTTCCATGGGCGGGTGTATTGTTAGAGACATGGTATCATACTATGGGAAGCCCAAAGTCCCACATTGAGTACTATGGGATGCTTCATGTTGTATTTGAGGAGGGAGCTACCTCTTAAAGTGTAGTTCCACACTTTTCTTGGGTACTTATCTCCTCTGCCCCTTTCCATATGCCATTACTGCCAAATACTCTCTATGCTCTGTCCATTCTATTATATCACTATTTGTCTCCATCCCCTTCACTATCTGATGTACACGGCTTATCCCTCTAAACCAATTTTCTCTGTTATGAGTGACTACAAATAGGCCTACATGGCTGCAGGCACACCTCCCCTCTTATTTTTACTTGATGGGTTCATATCAGAGCCCAATCTTGTATCCAGGTTATGAAGATTAGTGTGCAGGAGACATTTGTTATTATTACACACATTTAATAAATAAAAGGATCAATTAATGTGCCAATTAATCCACTAGAATATATAAGATAAAAATGATTAAATACCTTCATTCAATTGGTATAGTAAATACACTGAAAGGAACTGGGTTAGAACATGCTACGAAGTATTTATTATTGCTAAGAATAGATATTCAAGAAGGCCCTTGCTCTCCTAGTTTCCCAATTTCTAATTTGTCAACCTCTTCTCTATTTCTCTAACACCTTTTATAAACCTTTTTCTAACTAACTCAGAACCAGTTTCTAATATCTGAAACTGTTCATGTTGAAAGCTGACTAAATGAAAGATAAATACAAACACAAAACATCAAGATATTTTTGAGAACAAGGTAGCACCTGCAGTTCAACAATTTCATTGTGAACTTCCTTGAATGAAATAGTCTCATAAGCCTTTTGCTTTTCGCTATCATCAAACTTTAGAGTGGAAGCTGTAAAATAAACATATGAAAAATGTCTAAATCAACTACTAAGATTAATGCAGAACGAACAAATAGATACACTTTTCCTTTATCAAAATAGATTCTATATTAGAATTATAGTTAGAAAGTCAAAGTTGTTCTATCCAACATAAAGAAGGAAATTTAAGGGACCTTTCTCAAAGAACTTCCAAACATCGTTCCATAATTGGGGTTCCCTAGAACCAGGAACTTCCAAATGATGAAATCTTCTCAATGCATTTGCTATTTTAGCAGCCAACTTTGGCTCCCGCATATCTGCCAGAATATAGTAGAATTCATCAATTGTGCATGTTAGGGAGAGTTATCACTTGCATTTTCACCTAGAAAATGTTTTAAATGCAATTTGATGAATTTCAGAAATATAGGTAAAATTGGTATGTATCTTACTTACACAAGACAATATAAAGTTCTTTTAAGGAATGCATTTTAAGCACTATTTGGGAGTTGTAAAATTTTCAAAAAATGAATCTTAAATATCAAACATTATAAATCATAAAGAAATCACTTCCTACCATTATTGAATAATGTTTTCATATATCCAAACATAAGAATGATTTTACATTAATATTAATTATAAAGTAATTAATTAAGCTTATAATCCATTATTGAAATACTCTTATTTCCATAACTAATCCAGTATGTATGATGAAACACACTCTTGACAGGTCTAGGGTTCACCAAAAGCATTTATTAAGGAACATGTTAAGTATGATCTATGTGAGCTACTAACAGACTCAAAGCTTTACACCACATGGTACTTCATAAACACATAAGAAAGAATAAATATTATATATATCATGCTAACATAAAATATTTAGCTTTTAAGTTACAAAATTAGTATTAAGTAACAATTATAACTTTTCAAGGAGCCTTGTCAGGTTAAGAGTAAACAACAATATTCTCTGTTAAGGGAAGGCAAGCTCAAACTTCCAGCATTTATTCTAGGCAATAATAGGATCCACTGCAACATAGTGATTCCAATCATATGGTAAAAACCCAGTGATTGCAATATGGTAAGAGTTAAATTTTTCCAGTAAGGACTTAAGTAGAAGCTATAGTCCCTCACACTATTCCCATAATGAAACATATACAGCCAAGAATGTCACATATATCCTACAGCAATGTATATATAATAAATGCAATACAGGGTAGAGATAAACTGTTTAGAGATACTTAGTGTCTAACAGATATTTATTAACACTCCAAAGCGGGTAGTTTGAAAAAACCCAGCATTTATGACATGTCAGTCCTTCTCCAAACAGGATTTTGAATAGTTTTTATTTTTTGGGTACCTGATGGGCTGAGAGTATGTGCATTTATAAAAGATTGCACCATGCCATTTCCAAAAATTCCAAGCCATTTAGCCCCAAATCCTGCAGATGTGATGTATTTGGTAGCCTAAACACCAAATTTCACAAGCATTCACAAAGTAAAACGGCAGTTAATGAGTATATGCAGTGAAGAAATCAATCTAACCACAACGTTTGGCAGACATGTGAACAATTAAGAATCATACTTTTCTTCAATCAAAACTGAAATACTATGTGCACATTCGATAATCTACCAATTAAGGGACAAACTCGTAATACATATCTTAGTCATGTCCAATTTCTGTATCTAAGAATTATGGAAGGACTAAGAATAAATGGATTTTGGGCGCATTTCTGCATCAGCCTGTCCCAACAAAATTTGAGTCTTCTAACCAAAGGTAGATGCATACCACCATGTCCATGTCTTTGGTAGACATGGACATTAACCAAAACAGCCTACTAGTTTACGATCAAAGACATTGGTGTGTCAGATACGTGTGCAACCTCATTGGGTAGGACAAAGCTCACTTTTTTTTCTTGATGAGTAGAACAAAGCTCATTGGTTTTCCTTGGGGGAGTTTCTCTTCCAAAAGTAAATAAGCCTCAGAACCATTGCATCTAAAAGGGATTATTCTTCAAGTTGAGATTATTGTTATCGGGAGTTTAAGTCTGCCTATCCCTTGCTAACTTATTTGAAAAATTTGACCTATCAAGCATATTGTGGAATAATGGAATTTCAGGAATAGATAAAAAGCATTGATGTATTAATATTGAATGAAATTTATAGGCAAACTCTAGGAAACTACAAATAACTTGAACCTTTATATGCAACATCCTCTATCCTAAAAGCTCTGGTTTTATAATAAGATTTTTAACATTAAATCACATAATTCTTTTTTTCCAATGGAAACAGAAATCTAATTATATATTTGTACTCTTAAGAGTTTCAAACTAGTTGGTTGTTGACAATACATGATTGAATATTTATAACAAACTTTTAAACGTTTTCAGTGCATTAGAAAAAGAAAACAAAAAATAAAAAAATAATGCACAATGAACCAAAATTTCACTCAATTATGCCATGCAGAACAATTCAGTGACTAAGATAGTAATGGTTATAGTATCTAACCTGCAACTCCCTGTGACGATCAATAATGTGCTCAGTGTTTGGTCCATACAGTCTGATTGTAATAATGTCATCAACAGAACTTCCGTCCTTAACTCTGACCTTGAGTACTGACAACGCCAAATTACTAGTTAGGTTCTATATCAATAACCAAAATGGTAACAGCGAATAAGATTTAACTAAGCAACCAGATAAAAATCAATCTCAACGTTATTTATATTTATATGATATCTAACAAGTAAGCCTTTGCCATAGAAAGCGATTCATTTAGTGGAAAATCAAATGTAAAGAATAACGAGAAATTACTTACACAAATTTGTTATGCCTCCAGATATTTTATCAACATCAAAGCAAGAATCATCCAAATTTGACCAATCCTTGAACATATCCTTACACAACTTGCTGCACAAAGCCACAACTCGACGTATCAAAAAATCATATATATAGGCGTAGCATGGATGTAACGAACAGAATTCAAGAAACAGGGAAGTAACCTTCAACTAATAAACAACCCTAACAAACAACGATTTACAAGACCCACACAATACCAAATCAAAAGGAATAGAATCATTCCCAAAACTCGGGAATTGCAAAAGTCTGACTCGGTCAATATCAACTGAAAGTAAGCTCCCCATTCTCATGGAAAAAGCTTCGACTCAACGCACCATAAAATGAAAGAAAGGAAATCCAACAAGAAACGAAACGAAGAAAACAAGGCAGGTCCAAGAAGCACACGAAAAAAATAAATAAAAGAAAAGAAAAGAAACGTTAGAAATACGAACATGATCAGAGGCTTCATTTGAGAGAAAGAGAGCGAAGGGTCAATGATGAGCTGAGAAGAATGAATCTGCGAGGCATAGTCTTTGCGGGCTTGCTCTGCTACTTCCACGGGATTCCAGATCTTAACCTCGGCACCCATATCAAACCCGAAATGGAAGAAGTAGAAGAAGAAGCAACGAAGATGATGGTGGCGGTGGTGGCTTCAAGAGAACAAAAGAAAGGAAGTTCGGAAGTTTTGAGAGAAGGAAGCGGATGTCGATGATGGCGAGAGTATCGTTTCTTTCTATGGAAATTGTTCCCCTTCTTCGCATTCGAATAGAACGGTGTTTCGTGTGGCGTTGGACGATGAGAGTTGATTCCGCAACGAAATGACTAATATGGCCTCCACCACATGTTTACGTAAAATGCATTTGTTTTATAAATTGTTTATCAAAACTCAAAATATTTCATAAACGGTAAAAACTCAAATGTCTTCGTAGAAAGTTAATAATTGAAAATAGTCAAAATACCATAGTTAAATATAAATATTTTCACTTTTAAATACATTTCAATAAAAATATATTTAAATTATTAACTTTATTAATTTATTAAATTATTTAAATTAAGTAATAGTA
>NC_029789.2:117227963-117232408 GCF_000816755.2 Arachis ipaensis | reverse complement strand
CATAAATATTAAATTTTTTATTTAAATAAATTTAAAAATTATATTATTTTTCATTCTTAAAAAAAAAAAACAAAAGTTGTCACATAAATATGTGACAATTTATATTTCATAATATGTAACCACGTTATAAATATTAGCGACTGAATAGGAGTTAAGCTCCATTTTAATTTTTGAGATTGATAAGTTGCACTGATTTAGTCTCTGAACCTTTCAATTGCTACAATTTGGTTTCTAAATACAAAAAGTACACCACTATAATCCCTCTTCAATGCCGCTAGTGAGATAGCTCAAGTCTTGCCATGTTAGACATATTGAAACGATGTTGTACACGTTTTTACGCTAAAAGAGTACTAAATGATGTCATTTCAGGGTTTGAACAATATTAAAAGGGAGGGGTATAACGTTTTAGTATTGTTCAAACTCTCAAACGACGTCATTTAGTGCATTCTTTAACGCCAAAACGCATATGACGTCGTTTTAATATGTCTAGCGTGACAAGACTTGAGTTACGTCACTAATTAAGCGTTTGGTGGAGAGACAGAGACGGAAAGACTGAGACTGAGAGACAGAGACTAAGAGATAGAGATTGAAATAAATCTCAGTATTCTGTTTGGTGCAAAGTCGGAGACAGAAATTGAAACAAGAATGAAATTCTAATTTAATTTGTACAAAGGGTAAAATTGGAATTAATTAATTGAAATGGGGATATTTTAAGTATAAAATGTTATTAAAATTTCAGTCTTCATCTCTAAAAATTTTAGTCCCATGTGTCCCTACTTTTTGGAGGTACTGAAATACTGAAATTTTAGGGACAAAGACAAAAATTTTAGTACCAGTTTCTGAACCAACAAACATGATACTGAGTCTCAGTCTCTGTCTCAGTACCTCAAAACAAACGCTACCTAACAGAGTTGAGTTCTAACGACAGAAGATACACGAGGGACTACATTGGTGCACTTTTTTAAATCTGAAGGACCAAATTGTAACAATTGAGAAGTCAGGGACCAAATTAGTGCAACTTGCCAATCTCAAAGACCAAAATAGGATTTTTTTTTGTGACTTAATAAACTAAACAAAGAAAAACAAAACAAATGAACTGCTTAAATAGAGGGACAGTCCCGTTTAAGACTACTCTTAAACTCCTCCCAAGGTGAAGGAAGCTCCACATGAGAAAGTTGTAACTTCATCGCCATCTTTACTATAGTGTCTGCCACCGTATTTGCATCTCTCATAATCAAACGAAAGTCAATACGCCAATTCTGTAAGGTCCCACATCGGTTGGGAGGGGGGAACGAAGCATGCCTTATAAGAGTGTGGATACCTCTCCCTAGCATGACGCGTTTTGACGAGTGAGTGTGGGGGGCTTCAGCTATCATCCCTATCCTAAATGGCAAAACCGTAAGGCCTTGTGTCCCAAAGCGGACAATATCATACTAGCGGGTGGTCTAGTCTGTTACAGATGGTATCAGAGCCGGAGCCCAGATCAATATGCCAGCGAGAGCGCTGGGCTCCCTTAGGGGCGTGGATTGTAAGGTTCCACATCGGTTGGGGAGGGGAACGAAACATGCCTTATAAGGGTGTGGATACCTCTCCCTAACATGACGCGTTTTGACGAGTGAGTGTGGGGGGCTTCGACTATCATCCCTATCCTCAAAGGCAAAATCGTGAGGCCTTGTGTGCCAAAGCGGATAATATCATGCTAGCGGGTGGTCTGGGCTGTTACAAATTCCAATGCATGATATCTCTTATTTTGAGCACCAATGGATCAATAAACCTAAAACCATCTTGGTGATTAGTAACAAGATTAAACACTTCTATACAATCCGTCTCACAAATAACATCTCGTTGACCCACATCCCAGGTTAAGAGATATCCTCTCCAAATAGCAAACAATTCACCTTGAAGAATACTATTACTCTTAATCATTCCCAAATACCCCCTTTGCCAACTCCCATTACAATCTCTAATAACACAAGCAAAACCAACACTATCAACCGAACCAGGATAACTAGCATCACAATTAATCTTGAAAGTAATAATGGATGGGAAATTCCAAAAACCATTTAGAGTAGAGGGAAGGGACATACATTGTAATTCAAAAATATTCCTAAGCTCTTTTCTGAAGTTAATGCCAGACAAATCACCTTTTTCGGAGGCCAAGTTTCATGAGGATTAAAGATGTCATTATTATTCCTTACTCGCCATATCCACCAAAATCCCTAAAAGAACTTAAATGGATGCTCTCTACTATGATACAAGAACCAGTTCTTCAAATTCAAAGGATGACAAAAAATATCCAACCTATGCCATACAAGCTGAGTTTTTGGACAATCTCGAATACAATGTAAAACTAATTCCTGACTAGAAAGACATCTTAGGTACCTATCCGATGATGACATCCCTCTTCTGAAGCGAAAACTTGCAGTAGGAAGAGCCTCCTTAAGACACAGCCAAACCAAAAACTTGTGCTTTTGTGGAACAAGCTGGCGCCAAAGCCAAAGCCATTTCTCCCGCTCCTCTTAACAAAACAGCTGCTTACACAACCACAAGTAACCATTGCGTGAGTCATAGACTTTGGCAGCAGACCGAAACCAATATCAACCCACTTTTGGACCTGATTGCACATCTGAATTGTAAGAGAGAATATGACCTTTCAGATTTTGAGATAAAGGAGAATAAAGAGTATTCAAATGCCACCTACCAACCGACCAAATATCCTGTATCCGGAGATTTGAATCAGAAATGTGAACATAATCCATCTCATTAGATAACTGCCCTTCTTTCCTCCAGCTAGAAAACTAAAAATTCTGATTCAAATTCCCAATACACCAAGCAAACCCATCCTTCAACACTTTCCAAGCCTTTCTAAGACTCCTCCAAATGGGAGAGTCCTTGTTCTTAGGACATCTAAAACAGTCATATGAGATTATCAGTATTTGGCATCCAACAATTGGACCCATAACTTGTTTGGCTGCTAGAAAAAAGTCTAAACTAGCTTCCCAAGAAGAGCAATATTCACACAATAAGGATCTCTAATTCCCAAACCTCCATATTTTTTTGGAGTAACCAATACCTTCCAACTAAAAAGATTCAATCCTCTTCCATCAACTTGTCCTTTCCGAAGAAAATTTCTCATCATAAACTCCAATTTACTAATGATTTCTTTGAAAAACATAGACACCTGCATTTGGTACGTGGGAATACTGGCTGCAACAGAATTAACCAAGCAGAATCTACCAGCCCAATTGAGTAAACTCCCTTTCCAACTTGCTAGTCTACTCCAAATCTTATCTAGGACATTATTGAAAGCTGAACGGGTCACCCTAGAGTGGTTAAGGGTAACTCCAAGATACTTGTCCAAGTCCTGGACAAATCTGATAGAGGATACCCCAGTGAAAATCTCTTTCCTTATTGCAGAGACATTCTTGGAGCAAAGCGCTTTAGACTTCTCCACGTTAATCTTCATCCCAGATGCTTTGCAAAAAGCCTCTAAAACCAACATCACATTTTGCACTTGTCTCTTTGTAGCTTTACAGAATAGAAGCAAGTCATCCGCAAACATTAAGTGGGATATTCTTGGTTCCCCTCTAGAAACAGCAACTGGCTCCCACAAGTCTGAATCAACCTGATAACTAATAAAGCATGCCAATCTCTCCATACACAACGCAAAGAGATAGGGTGACATAGCGTCTCCTTGTCTAAGACTCCGGCTAGGAGTAAAACCATTTAGACAATTCTCATTCCAAAGAATAGATAAGGAGAAAATAGTGACACAATTCATAATCAAATTAATAGTAGGACTGGAAAAACCAAAGCTCTTAAGGGTATGAGCTAAAAACCTCCAGTCAACTCTGTCATAAGCTTTCTCCAAATCAATCTTAAAGGTCAGTGTGCCTTTCTTTGATTTAGTCTTTTTCATAAAGTGGAGGACTTCTTGAGTAATAATGATGTTGTCAGGAGTTTCTCGTCTTGGAATAAATCCTCCTTGAAGCGAACCAACAATCTCCGCAAGATGAGGACCGAGCCTATTAACAAAGACCTTTGTGATAATCTTGTAAACTACATTGCAGAGACTAATCGGCCTGAAATCCTTCATAGATACCGGTAATTCAATCTTTGGAATAAGAACCAGTAAAGTTTCCATCATTCTCGGATCAAGAGTAACACCGGAGAATGCCTGCTTAACCATCTTCCAAATATCAAAACCAAAATGGGGTTTAACTCACCAAATAGGTATAATTATATTATGTTTCATTCTACACGAAAATAAAAATTACCACATAAATACGTCACAATTTATATTTCATAATAGGTATTGTGTTATAAAAACTAGCGGTTCAATAGATATGTATGCATGTTCAACCACTTTTTTTTTTGTTGTTTTTTAAAAAAATAATTTTTATATTTTTATTTTTAAAATTATAAATTTATTAAAATAATTTAAA
>NC_029789.2:117219510-117227938 GCF_000816755.2 Arachis ipaensis | reverse complement strand
AATTCATAAATTTAAATTAAATAAAATATTAAAAAATTTATTATGTCATTATTATGTGTAACAAAATTAAGATAAAAATTTATAAACATTATAATTTAACTATTTATAAATGTTATTAAGTTTATTTATTTATTTTTTAATAATATTCAATTTAAAAAAGAGATAAAAATTTATATTCAAAGTACTTTTTATTTATAATTTTAATGGATAAAAAATATTTTATTTTTTAATTTTATATTTAATTTCTTAAATGATATTTAATTTTATTATTTTTTCAAAATTATTATATTCTATCACTAACTCTGCCTATGCTACACATGCGGTAGATAGCCGGTCCCAAGTCCGGATAAAGGAGGAATGTTGTGTTAGGCCTTCGACAGCCAACATTAAAACTTAGTCGAACCTTCATGATATAGATCAAAGACGTTATTGTGCTAAAACTATGTCATTGCCCGGAAGCAACGCGTTGTATGGCTCACGTACAATGTCAAATGAGTAAGAACCGCTACATCGGTGCCCGGGTGTAGTGTTAAATAAGCAAGAGTTCTTGCATTTTTGTGAACGGACGAGGGTAAATAAGCTAGTTCACAAAAAAAGGTGAAAATAGGAATGGAGTTGGTATTATCGTGGATAAGCAGTGGAAGAAAGACGTAGTGGATGTCAAGATGGTGGGTGATCAGATCATCTCTATAAAACTTGTGGTGGAAAGAGGTACTTTTCATGTGATTAGTGCCTATGCACCACAAGTGGGTTCAGACGAACAACACAATATAAGATTTTGGAAGGATCTAGAGAGTTTGGTCCAAAACATACCTTCAGAAGATAAGATTTTCTTAGGAGGAGACTTAAATGGCCATGTTGGAAGAGAAGTGATTGGGTATGACAGTATTCACGGAGGCCATGGTTTCAGGGTGGTCAATATCGAGGGTAAAACTATTTTAGGCTTTTTCTCAACTTTTGACTTTCCTATATCAAATACATGCTTTAAAAAGAGAGACGAACATCTTATAACTTATAGGAGTGGCATGACAAGCTCTCAAATCGACTTCTTTTTATTGAAGAGAGTCTACCAGAAATTTTGCATTAAGTGTAAAATTATTTCGGGAGAGAATTTAACAATACAACATACGATACTCGTAATAGATTTCGTGTTGAGCAAAAGTTGAGAAAAAGACATCATACGAAAAACCCAAGAGGACGAGGTGGTGGCAAATAAAAGGTGAGAAACAAAGAAGCTTCCTAAGATAGGTAGGAGAAAAGGTAAAGTGAAAATGGGATGGAAGTACGGAGGAGATGTGGAGGAAGATGGAAGAAGTTATTAGAAGAACAACAAAAGAAAGATAAAGGCAAAAAGGGAGTGCTTTAAAGAGTGGTCTTTGTGCCACAATGCAAATAATTGGGAAAAATATAAGGCGGCTAAGAAAGAGACAAAAGTGGCTATAAATGAAGCAGAACAAGAGCATATGAGGGTCTCTACCAATCTTTAGACACAAAGAAAGGAGAAAAAGGTATATATAGATTCCGCAAAGAACTCTAAAAGAAAACGAGAGACTTGAATCAGGTTAAGTGCATAAAGAATAAAGACGGAGAGGTTTTGACTCAAGATGAGAAGATCAATGAAAGGTGGAAGAGTTAGTTCTACGAGTTATTTAATGAAGGATAAAAGACTCTTCCGAGTCTTGGACGGTTATGCACAGAGGAAGAAGATCAAAACTTCGACTACTATCGAAGGATTCGAGACTTCGAGGTAAAAGAGGCTCTAAAGCGGATGAAAAATAGAAGGGCAATAGGATTTGATAATATTCCGATTGAAGTTTGAAAGGGCTTTGGAGAGAAAGGAATCAATTAGTTAACCAAGTCTTTTAATGAGATTTTAAAGTCAAAGAAGATGTCAAATGAGTAAGAAAAAGAGCACCTTGGTACCTATCTACAAGAATAAGGGAGATATATAGATTTGCAGAAACTATAGAGGGATTAAACTTATGAGCCATACCATGAAGTTGTGGGAAAGGGTGATAGAACGAAAGCTGAGACAAGAAACACAGGTAATAGAGAATCAATTTGGTTTTATATCAGGCAGATCCACCACTGAAGCTACATACCTATTAAGAAGGATAATAGAGAGGTATCTTAGTAATAAAAGGGATCTACATATGGTGTTTATTGATTTCGAAAAGCGTATGATAGGGTACCTGGGGAGGTATTATGGAAGATTTTGGAAAGGAAGAGAGTAAAGATCACATATATTCGTGCAATTAAAGAGATGTATGATGGGGATACAACTAGTGTGAAGGCTTAAGGTGGTGTGACAGGAGAATTTCCTATCGACATAAGATTACACAAAGAATCATCCTTAAGTCCATATCTTTTCATTTTAGTCTTGGAAGTACTCACAAAGCATATCCAAGAGCTTGTACCATGGTGCATGCTTTTTGCCGATGATATCATCCTTATGGGAGAGTCAAGGGAAGACCTAAATAAGAAGTTGGATTTATGGAGAGAAGCTCTAGAAGTGTATGGTCAACGCATAAGCCGTAGCAAGACGGAATATATGGGATGTAAGTTCGGCTGCCGAAGGAAAAACACTAATATAGAGGTGAAGATTGGAGAAAATATCTTACGAAAAGTTAAAGTTTTAAGTATTTTAGGTGCATCATACAAGATTATGGAGAGATTGAACATGATGTAAATCATAGGATCCAAGCAGGTTGGTCAAAATGGTGGAGTGCGTCTGATTTTATCTGTGATAAAAAAGTGCATTTAAAACTTAAAGGTAAATTCTATCGCAATGTTATCAGACTGGCTTTGCATTTGATATAAAGTGTTGAGTGGCCAAAGGGAGCATTGATCATATGAAAAGTATGGCGTTACTAACCTAATTCCTATATTATCTATTTAATATTGAGCCTTTACGCAATAATCTGTAGATAGCCTTTCTAAAAGGTTGAAACTTTTCCATCAAGAACAAATAATGCATATTCACATATTTAATATTAATAATACATTATAGTATTACATATAGAACCAATTACAAAACCTACCTGTAACACCCCATTACCCTAAGCCTTACCTCGTGCCGTAAAGCGAAGGATAACAAAGTGTATATATAATAATTAAATTAACAAGATATATATATATATATATATATATATATAAGTATGAAATACCAAGAAGAGAACTAATCACAGCCTGCGGAGTTTAGGCCGGCTAGTCAAACTGAATACAACAGAATTTTTGAAGTTTAAAACAACAACAACATATCTCTCAAAATTTTTTAGAAGTAAAGCCTCTAAGGCAACAACGTTAAATATACCAAAGGTGAGAGTACTACAACAAAAGTAAAGTGAAATAAAACTTAAGGAAGATCATACTCCGCTCTGTCACCACATCCACAAACTCATCATGGTGGGTTGTGACCTGCATCTGAAAAACAACAACATATGGTATGAGAACCGAAGATTCTCAATATGGTAACAGTGCCCAATTATGTAAGATGTAAGGTTCTGGGATGCCAAAGGCAATCCTAGAACTTCACGTCAATACAGATATTCATGGTTAAACAAAAGAAATAATTAACTTAAACCATAAACAGGGTATTCTAACTTAAGAGATTTCTAACTAGCATAGCACCGCTGTCCCACAGCCTTCACTAGCCTAACCTCCATGCGATCCCATCGCCATCGCCTACCGAGCCTCCTCAATCCCAGTAGAAAACACAAGTAATGCAGACAAGTAAAGCACAAGTACATATACAACAATTAGAACAATTAGCAAGTAAACATGTGTTTCATTTAGGTATAACAGAAATTAAGCAAAGAAAACAACAAGTAGAAGATGCATATGATGAATGCCTGTCCTATTGGCTCATGATATCACTTGTCGGTCTATAAATACCAACCCGACACATCCTTCCAGATGTAGCCTTCCTACCATGCCCAGAGATATAGGCTTTGCACACTCATGCAGCAGGGAGTCTGCTACGCCAGAGATATAAGCTATGCACACTCATGCAACAGAGAAGGAAGCAATAATTAGTGTTGGACACACTCTTGCAGCAAAAAAACTGCCGCGCCAAAGATATAGGCTCTGCACATTCATGCAGCAGAAAAATCTGCCATGCCGGAGATATAGGCTCCGCACACTCCCATATAATCCAATAATTTCATTATTCCTTTCCGAATTCTTAACTCATCATAACAATCCCATTACCGGTTTCCAACTTTTCAAATTCATCATAAATATTCTCATTTCTCAAAAATCTCTTCAACCATAAACTCTGCAACTCAACATTCACCAATTCAAGCTAGAAAATACACAAACCTTCCAAACATATGTCAACGGCTCTAAACTCATAACTAAAATACCCCTTTTTAGTCACTTATTATTTCTCCCTTGATTCAAGATCCTAAAACTGGCAAAAAGGTTTTAAATAAGTGTTACAGAAGTTTGCAAGCTTGCCGGGAAGGTAAAACAGTTAAAAATAAGATTTTCTTTGAAAAACAGGGGCAGTATGCATACGCATAGGGTTATGCGTACGCACTCCCAGAAGAATTTTCATAAAGTGTGCATACGCACAGAAGATTAAAGTTTTCATTTTAAATGCACGCATAGATACGCGTGAACGCCCTTAATAGAATGCACTTCCCAGTGTGTGCGTGCGCACGAGAGTGTGCAAATGCCCTCAACAATAGGCATCTCTCTTTATGTGTGTGCGCACCAGAGGGTGCGTACACATGCATTAAAAAATTCACAGGGTGTGCGTGCGCACACCCTTGTGCGTACGCACAAGTCAAAACGTAGCCACTGTTTAGAGCACGCGCACAGCAGTGTGCATGCGCACACATGCCAGAACTCATAATTTCTGCAACATCACAGAAATCAGATTTTTGACACTAACTTCTAACAATCATATCTTTCTCTACAAAATTCTAATTTTCACAAAATCTATACCATTTTAAAGCTATTTAAATTATCTTTAATTTGATAAAAATTTAATCAATTTTTAAAAACTGTAGCTCAATATATGATCCACCAAAGTTGGCCTAAAATCCATTTTTACCAAAAACTTTAAAAACTCAATTTCACCAAAACTTTTAATTCAAAACCAAACTATTCACAACCCAACAATACCAAAATCACTCAAGAATCCATACTAAACACTCCTTAACCATACCTATCATTCAATCATCTAAACCATTTAATACTCACATCCTCCAACTCTAAATTCAACCTAATATCACATCCAATTTCCTTAATACCACCATTCAAATTCCCAACAATCATCAATGCTACATGTATCAAATCTTTCATCTAATAAGTCCTATTATCATAAATCAATCCATTCAATTCATCAAACCTCCTCACTCATTTATTTTCAACATGAACCACAATAACCAACAATCAAAATCATCATCAACATCCATCTTCAAACCTCAACACCCACCAACATAACTCATTAATAATCATCATCTACCAACATATATATCATCACAATCAAACTCATTCAACTCCATCCAAACCATCATCAAGCATAACATTTATATACAATTAATCATACAATCACATCATTCAAACCTATCTTAAGGTCAACTAGCCTAAGTGTCCAGAAATATTACATATTACACAAAAAAATCGAAACCATACGTTGGCCAATTTCCATGCAACTCAAAATACCAAGCAAAGCTACCAAGCTCAAAACCACCCAGCATCACTCCAACAAACTCCAAAACTCAATCTAACATCATACAACATATCACATCAAACCTAGGGTTTACAAAAATAACTAAACACAAGGGCTTAGTGAAACCTTACCTTACCCAACGGTATTAGGGGTAAAACCCAATAATATACCAATGCTAGACCACCTCTAAATAAAAAAAAAAAACCATGAAAATCTCAATCTAACAAAGCCATAACTAAAATCTGTCAAAGAACAAAACATTGGAGCTTGGGATTCGAGTTTTTTAGATAGAATTGAAGAGCTTGATGAGAGTTTCACGTGGTCATAAACGGCTCGTCAATCGGAGCTCCGTAGCTGAAGTTATGGCCACCAGAAGTTAGTGGTGAATAGTGACCAAACCCTCACCTCTCTTCTCTCTCAACTCAGCGCCTCCCCCTCTCTTGTTTGTACTGAAAGTGGCTAGGTTAGCCACTTAAATGTGAATATATATGTTGGGTTTGGGCTCAACTTGGATCTGGTCCAACCCGTTAACGTTTCAGGTCCGTTTGACCTACTTTGGGCCAAAACCTTTAAGATTAGTGTCTGGTTTTCGATTCTAAATTATTTTTATCTTTTCAAAACAATAAATTTCAAAATCTTATTTTTCTCAAAACACGATACCGGACAGACTAGAGCCGGTACTGCCGGCTTAAGCACCGGTATACATTTTTACAAAAATCTTTCCCAAAAGATACATTTTCCAACTCAGAAAAATTCATTGAAATTAAATTTCACCTTTTTATTCTGAAAATATCATTTCTATATTTTCGAATCTATTCTGGGCAATTAAATTATTCTTTTATTAAAGCAATTAAGCCGGTTCTTACACTACCCTTCTGAATAAAACGTCAACTAACAAGGCGAGAAAAAAAATAAATTCTAACAACAACTTAATTTGCCAACATATTCTTCTATACTCCTGCAACTTCGTAATAAGCCTTTGTACCTATAGATGAAAGGGGTGGAAATACGGAGTAAGAACTGGGAAGTTCTTAGTAAGACTGGGGTAGTTAGTTAAGTCCGTTTTAATACTATACTCAGTCAACAACAACATTCAACAAACACAATAAAGCATAATAACTAAAGAATATAGAAAATCAAGCACATCACATACACAATCACAGAAAATAGAATTAACAGGAAATATACGCAAACAAATATGGTGCATGTCTATCCCTAGGGTAGGTAATGAGCTCATTTGTCGGTTACATATCCGCTCCCAACAATATCCGGTAATCACACCCGAATACGACTTTTCAGTTGGCATACCTCCTGTACACACCCCCTATCAATACAGGGTGGCTTTTCCTCACCGACTTATGCCTGACATACCTTTATGAACATCCCCTATCATCATAGGCTGCGGCCGCACGCCGAAAGTATGTCTAGCAAAACCTTTGTGAATACCCCCTATTGTCACAGGCTGCGGTCCTAGGCTGAAGGTTTCCTAAAAAGCAAATCTCAATGGTCACACCACCATCTATCTGACTGCCATTCTACAGCAGATTCTCACATAATCTTTTTTATTATTCAGCATCAATTATTTTTTGTTAACTTTGGCCTTTGCTCTCCTGTGGCAGATGTAACACCCTTACTACCAGAATGTCACGCTTCCGGCTGCGCCACTCTAATAGCTCGAACATTACAATGACACTTAACATATTTAATACTAAGATAGGAGCTTGTTTAAAACTTAAGACCGTATAACCGTTCAAAAGATTTTTATTTGAAAACACAAATACATACTCACAACCATATACAACACTTAACAAGAATATGTATATATATTTATGTAATATTGACCTACAATCATTACAAAATACAAATCCTATCCCTCTTACCAAATGTGTAAAGATAAAGGTGAGGAAAAAAACATAATATCTAAAACAATACAATACATCATATAAACAAAAATGAAATAAACTTTTTGTGACTTCTTCGTCCATATCCTAAAAAGAAAATACCTGTAAGGGAGTGAGAACATCGTCCTCGAAAAGGTTCTCACTATAGGGTTACAGAATTGCTATAATAAGATACGTAAAATAAAATTATTTTCAGAGTACAGTGACCGTTGTTCGCCTTATGTATCGTTTCAAAAACCAAAGGTTTACATTCAAAAATCTGAAATCCTTTTAAAAAGAGAAACCCGTTTATTATGCAAAATCCAAAACCTTATGTATCAAATAGTAAAAGTTTTTCTAGACAGTATAAATGACCAAGCTGTTTCAAGTATAGGTTCATTAAGTCTATGCTTAACCAGTTTGATTTTTCATACTTTACTAAACCAGGAACTCAAACCAATCATGGCCTCCGCCCCATCACAGAATCAATCACGGCCTCAGGCCCAAACAACTCAATCAGCATCCAATTCACCACAATCCAACCAATTTCAATTACAAACACAAGTAGAGAGGTTCAAATACAAACAAAGCAGTTACATCAAGTATAGCAATTAGTAGTTAAACATAATTATTCAAATAGGCAACCCAATTATAATATGCACACTCAAACAATGTCACATAGATGCATATGATGAATGTCTATCCTATTGGCTCGTGATATCACTTGTCGGTTCAAAAAAGCCAACCCGACATATCTCAGGAGATGTAGCCTTTCTGCCATGCCAGGGATATAGTGCCCTGCACACTCATGCAACAGAAAAATCTACTATGATAGGGATATAGTGCCCTGCACACTATTGGTCTGTGG
>NC_029789.2:117214452-117219332 GCF_000816755.2 Arachis ipaensis | reverse complement strand
ACTACCTCAACCTCTACGCCGGCACCGCTACCTCGACAAGCGGGAGACTGCCACAGCCGTTGCCGAAGGCGCATAGCGACTTTCCAATCCAATGCATGTCACATGCGCGGGAGACTGCCACAACCCTCACATTCGAACGCAGGCGGGAGACTGCCACAACCCCTACGATGGTGAACAATGCATTTTACAACCACATACTCAAACTCATCATCAGTTTCCAATTCCTCAAATCAATTTCCTTTAAAACCAAAAATCCATTTCCTTGGTAACATTTTCTGAAACTCCAAAGTCATCAAAATCATTCATTTTAGAATCAGGATTTAGTAATAAAATTGCGCAGCAGAGTCCCAAAACTTTAGGGGAGAACAACCTATCTCAATTCCTTAAAAATTAATTGAAAACTCTTAAAATCATAGCTTTCTGGTTTGAGTAAATAGAAACAGAATTTATTATAAAATCGAATCATATAAGTCACAAGTCTCAAACCCGATTCAAAACTAATTCACTTAAAATGAAGCCAATCCATTTAAGTCAAAACCACTTTCAGGTTCACTCTCAAAAACCAATTCTCTTACTTCTTCCAAAATGTCACAAACGCAATTATTCAATCAAAGTCCAATCTACTTTAAAATCACTAAAAGCTCCTCTGAACGAAATCTTTAAGTCTAACTAAAAACATAAGCCCTTTTTTATATTTAAAATCGATATTAGAACATAATACTTTTTTTCAGTGATTTAAAATCGGGAAGTAACTCTTTTCTAAATAAATCGAACTCAAGACATATAATTTTTTTAAATAAATTAAACTCGAAAACATAACTATTTTATTAATAAATCAAATGATATAATTTCTCAAATCCAAACCTTTCTAAATAATCTTTCAAATAAAGTATTAGATTTTTATAGAAATTTCGGCTGCACCTCCTCTAAAACTTGGACTTTGCCACCCTTTTTGAATCCCAACCAAACCATTCCGCAACCCTTTTCAACAGGTCCAAAATCAAAATCAGTTCAAAAGCAAGCTAAATCCAACCATTCATAGCATTTTCATCTCTCAAGAAAAATAGATTCAAAATCAAACCATTATCAACTAATCAAACTCATTTTCGAAACTTTAAGGAAACAATCAGCAACAGTCCATTTATCAAAACCAAACAATAATCTAATCAAACATATAATCACATCCATTCAAAATAGCCAGACAATAAATAAGATTTATACAATCACTAAAAAGTATATAATTCTCATATCAATATCCATTTATAATAATTCCAAAATATAAAATAGCTTTTTAAAAAAACCCTACCTCGATTTGTTGAAACTATAACCCAGACACGCCAACAGAAGATTTTCTCTCAACCCGAAATCAACGGCAACCACAACCTCAGCTCAAAACCACCTTCGCAGCAACCACAGTAACTCATACTCAAGGAGTAATGACTGAACTAAGAAGTGGCAGCACCGGTGGTGGATCTCAGCAGTGGCAGCAGTGTTTTCTGGCGACAGAGGCTCGGCCACGGCGCTGTAGCTCCCAACAGTAGCGACTATGATGGCAAAGCACCGAAGGCAACTGGTGGACGAAATTGTGATCTCCAGGCTCGAAAAAAGATAAGATAAGAAGATATTTTTGAAAAAGATAAGATGAGAAGATATTTTTGAAAAGATATGATAGAAATTAGTTTTGAAAAAGATTTGATTTTTTTTTTTTAAATCACAATTAATGACTTGATTCATAAGAAATCACAAGATATGATTCTAGAACTTAAAGTTTGAATCTTTCTTAACAAGTAAGTAACACACTTCAAATTTTTGAATCAAAACATAAATTGATCATGTTATTTTCGAAAATTTGGTCTAAAAATAAGAAAAAGATTTTTGAAAAATATTTTTGAAATTTTTGAAAATAACTAAGAATTTTGAAAAAGATTTGATTTTTTAAAATCACAATTAATGACTTGATTCACAAGAAATCACAAGATATGATTTTCAAATTGAAAATTTGATTTGACTCATTGGCAACAACTTGATTTTAAAAATTTTTGAAAAAGTCAACTCAATTTTCGAATTTGATGAGAGAAAAAGGGAAAGATATTTTTTTTTTTTTTGAAATTTTTATGATGCAAGAGAAAAACACTAAAAAGATGCAATGCATGAAATTTTTAGATCAAAACAATGAATGCATGCAAGAATGCTATGAATGTCAAGATGAACACCAAGAACACTATGAATGTCATGATGAACATCAGGAACATATTTTTGAAAAAATTTTAATGCAAAGAGAACATGCAAGACACCAAACTTAGAATTCTTTAATGTTTAGACACTAAGAATTCAAGAATGCATATGATAAACATGAAAAGACACAAAACAAAAAATCATCAAGATCAAACAAGAAGACTTACCAAGAATAACTTGAAGATCATGAAGAACACTATGAATGCATGATATTTTCGAAAAAATGCAAGATGCACATGCAATTGACACCAAACTTATAACATGACTCAAGACTCAAACAAGAACACAAAAAATATTTTTTTGATTTTTATGATTTTCTAATTTTTTTGGATTTTTGTATAATTTTTTTGAAAACATTTGGGAAAAAGGAAGTAATGAATTCATAGTCCTCAATCAAAATCCTGGGAATTAGACATGGCTTCATGGCCAGTCAAGCTAAAACATGTTATATGAAACACTAGAATTCATTCTTAAAATTTTTGAAGAAAAATATATTTTTGAAAACAATTTTTTTTTTCGAAAACAGGTGAGAAGATTTTTGAAAGATTTTTGAAAAATTTTTGAAAAAAAAACAAAAAGAAAATTACCTAATCTGAGCAACAAGATGAACCATCAGTTGTCCAAACTCGAACAATCCCCGGCAACGGCGCCAAAAACTTGGTGCTGTTGCCGAATCAAAAGGGAATCTGGCACTGATGTTACCGGACCAAAAGCTTGCCGAAGACTCAAACAATCCCCGGCAACGGCGCCAAAAACTTGGTGGACGAAATTGTGATCTCCAGGCTCGAACAAATCCTGGTAATGGCTCCAAAGCTTGGTGCTCTGATCTTAATTCGTAATTGTCACAACTTCGATACAACTAACCAGCAAGTGCACTGGGTCGTCCAAGTAATACCTTACGTGAGTAAGGGTCGAATCCCACGGAGATTGTTGGTATGAAGCAAGCTATGGTCACCTTGTAAATCTCAGTCAGGCAGATATAAAGTGATAATGGTGTTTTCGAATATTATATAGTAAAATAGGGATAGAGATACTTATGTAATTCATTGGTAGGAATTTCAGATAAGCGAATGGAGGTGCTTTTCGTTCCTCTGAACCTCTGCTTTCCTGCTATCTTCATCCAATCTGTCTTACTCCTTTCCATGGCTGGCTGTATGCAAGGGCATCACCGTTGTCAGTGGCTACATCCCCTCCTCTCAGTGAATAATATGCTCACGCACCCTGTCACGGCACGGCTATTCATCTGTCGGTTCTCGATCATGCTGGAATAGGATTCACCCTCCTTTTGCGTCTGTCACTAACGCCCAGCACTTGCGAGTTTGAAGCTCGTCACAGTCATTCAATCATTGAATCCTACTCAGAATACCACAGACAAGGTTTAGACCTTCCGGATTCTCTTGAATGCCGCCATCATTCTAGCTTACGCCACGAAGATTCCGGTTAGGAGATCTAAGAGATACTGATTCTAGCTTATTTCATGTAGAACAGAAGTGTTTGTCAGGCACGCGTTCATAAGGGAGAAGGATGATGAGCGTCACACATAATCATCACCTTCATCACATTCTTGGGTGCGAATGGATATCTTAGAAGCGAAATAAGAAGAATTGAATAGAAAACAGTAGTACTTTGCATTAATCTTTGAGGAACAGCAGAGCTCCACACCTTAATCTATGGAGTGTAGAAACTCTACCGTTGAAAATACATAAGTGAAGGTCCAGGCATGGCCGAGATGGCCAGCCCCCTTGATCTAAGAACCAGGCGTCCAAAGATGTCTAATACAATAGTAAAAGGTCCTATTTATAATAAACTAGTCACTAGGGTTTACATGAGTAAGTAATTGATGCATAAATCCACTTCTGGGGCCCACTTGGTGTGTGTTTGGGCTGAGCTTAAGTGTTGCACGTGCAGAGGCCATTTGTGGAGTTGAACGCCAGTTTCTGTGCCAGTTTGGGCGTTCAACTCTGGTTTTGGATCCTTTTCTGGCGCTGGACGCCAGATTTGGGCAGAAGGCTGGCGTTGAACGCCAGTTTACGTCGTCAATTCTTGGCCAAAGTATGGACTATTATATATTGCTGGAAAGCCCTAGATGTCTACTTTCCAACGCAATTGGAAGCGCGCCATTTCGAGTTCTGTAGCTCCAGAAAATCCACTTTGAGTGCAGGGAGGTCAGAATCCAACAGCATCAGCAGTCCTTTTTCAACCTCTGAATCTGATTTTTGCTCAAGTCCCTCAATTTCAGCCAGAAAATACCTGAAATCACAGAAAAACACACAAACTCATAGTAAAGTCCAGAAATGTGAATTTAACACAAAATCTATTAAAAACATCCCTAAAAGTAACTAGATCCTACTAAAAATATACTAAAAATAATGTCAAAAAGCGTATAAATTATCCGCTCATCAGCAACCCTGACCAGCATCAACGATGGCTACGTGATGACTCTTGGCTTCGACGGCAGTAGAACGGCCCAGCGGCAACAGAGGCAAGGCGCGACGATTGGGCGACACTGGCTCCGACGGCGGCGAGGCAAAACGGTAACCCAGCAGCAGCGGCTCCCTCTCGCAAACCCTCTCTCTCAAGCCCTCATTCTCGACGCTGCTGTCTCTCTCTTCGCAATCAACAGCGGCAACGACGTGGAGCTTCGA
>NC_029789.2:117189728-117214363 GCF_000816755.2 Arachis ipaensis | reverse complement strand
GTAGAGGTGTAGAGGTTCTTTAGATTCTCTTTAGTCTTTGTTCTCTGCTCTACTGTAGTAAAGATCTCTTTAATCTTTCATTCTTTTTTTTTTTCTTTTCTTTCTTTTAGTTATCAGTTCTTTGTTATCTTTCTTTTAATTTTCTCTTTTTAACTTCATAATTAAACTTCACACTTTGTTCTCACATTTTTCTAGATGTTTTATGAAAGGAGAATCATAAGATTCTTAGGTTAATTCTAACTTTTTAAAAATTTTAGGGAATATTACTGTTTCACTTTTTTATTATAAATTAATATCTTTAATAAAAAGATAATAGATTATATTGCTATAAGCAAACTAGTGTTAATAATAAAAGAGTATTAGCATTATTATTTTTATATCAAAACTTGTTTATTGACGTCTTATTCTAAACTTTTCGGAATTATATTTAACTTCAAGCTTTTAAAAATTTTTATGTTTATCCTAACATTTTATAAAATTACCAATTTAGCTTCATACTTATAAAATTACTAATTTAACTTCATATTTCTAAAATAACCCTAAATTTTTATAAGATATTCGGTTTATCCCGAAAGTTTTATTTTTTACTCAAAATACTCCCAAAACTTATATAAATACAAAATTAACTTCAATTTTTATTAAATTACTATTTCAATCTCAAAAATAAATTTTATTTCCATGATTATGACTTTACCAAAGGACCAAACACCATTTCCAAAATTCAAGTTTTTTGTTTAATTTTTAAATTTGTTTTTGAGCTTTACGATTACTGATTTTTTACAGCTTTCAATTTAACTTTTCAACTACCAACCCACATCAATTTTCTCAAGATTCAAATTCAAAAACAACCCCAAATATATCAAAAATAGTTTGCTTCATAGCTGATTTATGATGGCCAAATCTTAAAACATCAAAATCGACAAAATTCAACAAACTTTCAAGCACAAAATCACTTAATTTCAAGTAATAATCATCAAACCAATAATCACACATCAAGAACATATTTAATTTATATTGAAATTACCAAATTTTACCTTTGTATAATAGCTACCAAACCGAAACACCAAGAAAGCCCTTTGAATGAGAAATCGAAGAAGAAAACGTCAAAATCAATTACTCCACCTCCGAGACTCCCACCTGCCCGAACTATGCATCGAAGATCAGTGACACCACTGTTATTTCTTTCAAACAAAAGTAACATCAACGTAAAGAGGAGGAAGATACGAACACTTTAATCGGATTAGATTTTTTTTTTCAGAGTTACGGAGCCCAAAAAATCAAATGCCAAAAATTTACGGTGCCATGAAATTTTCTTTCTTTTTCTCTCATAGTTTCTTTCTTCCTTTTTCACAAGGAATGGGTCGGTCATGCATGAAGGAAATGAACGATTAATGATAATTAAGGTGATTAAGTGATACATAGGGGGTTAAATGTCAAACTTAGGTCACATGTAGTTATAAAGTTATTGAGTCAGCGATTCAAGTTATAAATATCTTAAACGGATAACTATGAAAGCTAGATATATTAAAACACAAGTAATAATATATATAGGGATAAATTTGTATGAGTTACTAATATAAATGATATTAGTAATAATAATTTTAATTAATCCAAACTCAAATGATAATAATAATTATAAAAATTAATTTAATTTTGCCTATTAAAATAACGCATAAAATTCTATTTAAGGTAAAATAACGCATGACCGTACCAAAAGTAAAGCGTTAGTAACCTAATTCCTATATTATCTATTTAATATTGAGCCTTTACACAATAATCTGTAGTCAACCTTTCTAAAAGGTTAAAACTTTTCCATCAAGAATAAATAACGCATATTCATATACTTAATATTAATAATACATTATAGTATTACATACAAAACTAATTACAAAACCTACCTCTTTGAATAAAACTTCAACTAATAAGGTGAGGGAAAAAATAAATCCTAACGACAACTCAACTTGAAAACATATTTTTCTATGCTCCTGTAGCTTTACAATAAGCCTTCGCATTTGTAGCTGAAAAGGGTAGAAATAGGGAGTAAGAACTAAGAAGTTCTTAGTAGGGTCAGGGTATTTAGTTAAGTCTGTTTTAATACTATACTCAGTCAACAACAATATTCAACAAACACAACAAAGCATAATAACTAAAGAATATAGAAAGTCAAGCACATCATATAAGAAAATAAAATTCACAGAAAATATGCACAAATAACTATGATGCATATCTTTTCCTAGTGCAGGTAATGAGTTCATTTGTCAGTTACATACCCGCTCTCGACATTATCTGGTAATCACATCCGAATACGGCTTTCCAGTTGGCATGCCCCCGATACACATCCCCTGTCAATACATGGTGGCTTTTCCTCGCTGACGTATGCCTGACATACTTCTGTGAACACCCTCTGTCATTATAGGCTCTGTGAACACCCCTTGTCATCACAGGTTGCGGTCCCAGGCCAAAAGTATGTCTAACAAAATCTCTGTGAATACTTCCTGTCGTCACAAGCTGCAACCTTAGGTGTAATAACCCGTATTTTGAAACTTCTCTTATAAATTATCTATGACCTATTTTATTAAATTTAACTATTTGTTTAGAAACTGTTTTATTAGATATAATTAAATTGATTTTATGATTATTGAAGTTTAAATTAACTAGGATTATCATATATATAATTTTATTAAATGTGATATTTTGCATAATTGAAACCATAGTTATCAGAATCGAGCCGGCAATCGACTTGGCTAAATTATTGGGTCACTGAATTACTGGTTCAACCGGTGGGTCACAGGTTCAACCGGTTGACCTGGTCATAATTAAATAATTATATAAAATTTATTTTTATATCAAATTAACTTATTTTCTAATTCATACTATTTATTAGAATAAAAAGGATAAAAATATCTTAAATTTGCATGACTAAAAATATTAATATATAAGTTATTAATTAGGATATGTTTAATAGTTAGTAATAATTTATTTAAAGATACGCTGTAATACAAAAAGCAAATTTGTCCAAGTGGTTGCAGGGTATGCTCCAATTTTTTGAAATGAAAGTGATGCGCGTGTGCTGACATCAGCGGTTGAATCGGTTCGGTTCGATTCTCAGTTTAGACCGGGGTTTAATCAGATTTCCGAGTTTGACCAGTTTGAATACTTGTCCGGTTAAATTGTTAATCCGGACCGGTTTGGAGTCCGATTTTTTGGTTTTTTGGTCGAACCGACCGGTCCGGTCCGGATTTGATAACTATGATTGAAACTAGAATTTCGGTAATTTATGAATGGTAAAAATTATATGATTTAAATTAAGTGATTGATATTTTGCTAAACATCATATTTTAAATTATTAATTATGAATAATTTATGACTTATTTTATTGGAGCTTTTATTTTTAGAAACTATTTTGTTAATGGTATTTAAATTAATTTTTATGAAACCTTGAGTTATTATATAATTTTACTATAATAAGATATTTTACATAATTGAAATTATAATTTTAATAATCTATTAATAATGAATATTTTATAATTTAATTTTGGTAATTGATACTTCAAGTTTAAAATCTGCCAATATGAGTAAATATCAGTACTATTCGATGAACTTAGCTTTGCTTATGCTTCATCATATATTTTCTATCCTTATGTTACTAATATCATTTAAATTAGTAACTCATATATTTTATTACTTGTATTTTAATATATCCAGTTTTCTTAGTTATCCGTTTAAGATATTTATAACTTGAATCGCTGACTTAGCGCCTCCATAATGCAACACCCAAACCCCCATGTGTCATCTAATTATTTAAGCACCATTATACCTCATTAATCATCATCATCACAAAACTGAATTGGAGAAAAGAGAGAGAAAAGGTCCGTGGGTGAGAGAGAGATTTCCATGGCAACGTTGAGCTTCCAAGCTTGATTTCTTGAGATTCATAATTCCGATAAAAAATTCAAACCGATTAAAGTGTTCGTATCTTCATTCTCTTTATGTTGACGTTACTTTTGTTCGAGAGAAATCGATGAAAAAGCTGTAGCTCCTCTTGCATGTCACGGCCAAAATTGAGTGGTTGGAGGGAGTAGCCGATTTTTGATGTTTTTGTTTTCAATTTCTCGTTTAGAAACTTTTTCTGGAGTTTTGGTTATTGTGATCTTGTATGGAGGTAGGATTTGGTAAATTTTATTGTGATTTGAATGTGTTTATGTTGTTGAAATGGTGGCTAGTTGTAGTGTGATTGAAATTGAATGATTATATGTTAGTTTTGTGTTAAAATTCTGATGTTTTATAGTTTGTAATTTCGGTTCCTTGAAAAGCTAAAAAAATCAAACTGATTTATGTAAAAGTTGAGGTGATTATAAGCTTGAAACATGATGAATCCATGTGATTTAGTGGCTCGAAATTAGAATTAAACATTAAGAAAAATCGGTAACCGATAAACTCGAAAACGAATTTAAAATCAAGTATATATTTTGAAATATCACAAGAGAAGATTTTGATTTTGAAAAGAGTATTTGCCACCAACACAAATATTATTTTTGAATATGAAAATTTAATTTCATAAAAGATCGAATTAAAAATAGTAATTATATAAATTTTGGGGTATTTTGAGTACAAAGTAAAAGTTTCAGATTACACTGGATGTTTTATAAGAGTTCAAGATTATTTCTAAAAATATGAAGTTAAATTAGTAATTTTATAAAATGTTGAGTTAAAAAGTAAAATATTTAAAAGCTTGAGATTTGAAACAAAATTTCTAAAAACTTAAGAATAAAGCCTTACAAACTTGTTTTTAATATTAAAATAAAAATATTAAATATTATTAATTGTATTGGTATAATTTTATTAAAGTTATTATTACTAAATAAGAAATAAAAATAAAATAATAAGATTTCCTAAAAGCATTAGAAATAAAGTTAAATTAATAATCTTGTGATTCTCCTTCCATATGACATGTAAGAGAAAGGTGACTGAAGAGTGTGAAGTTAAGTTGAGTTACTAAAAAGAATGATAAATAGAAAAGAAAAGAAAGGGAAAAGAAAAAGTAAAGAGGAGAAAAGAGGTGAAAGATAAAGAAGAGTTTTAAATAATGAAAAAGAGATTTTTGCCTGATAAACCACTATTTTATGGTTTATCTTGTGCTCAATTGAGTGGTAGAAGAAGAGCAAGCCTTAGAAAGCAAGATTAGTAGAGAATTAAGAGATCAAACCTTCAACACATGAGCGATTAGAGTGCATACACTTCCAGTGAGGGTTCGATGCTCGATTCTTTGTTCCCGGCTTTCACGAGCTATTTTCTTTTGCAAGTTTACTTGTACCTTAATTTATGATTTGAATTAGTGAGATCTAGTTCATATTTCTTCTTGAAGGATATGTTTACTTTTAACCAAGTAGGTAGAAATATTTTGCATGTAGTTGCATTCATATAGATAGGCTGCATTTCATACATTCTACCATTCCTCTTCACCCCTTTATAGCTTCTCTTAAGCTTAGTATGAGGACATGCTAATGTTTAAGTGTGGGGAGGTTGATAAACCACTATTTTATGGTTTATCTTGTGCTCAATTGAGTGGTTTTTATCAAGTCCTTGCCCATTTATTCATATAAAATTGCATGGTTTTACATTTTCCTTCCTAATCTTGTGCTTTGATTGAAAACATGCTTCTTTGGCCTTATATTTGCTAATATTAATCCTCTCTTATTACCATTCAATACCGTGATATGTGTGTTAAGTGATTTTAGGGATTATAGGGCAGGGATGACTTAGAGGATGGAAAGAAAGCATGCAAAGTGGAAGGAATACAAGAAACTGAAGGAACTGCTAAAGCTGTCCAGCCTGACCTCTTGGTACTAAATTGACCATAACTTGAGCTACATAGGTCCAAATGATGCGGTTCTAATTGCGTTGGAAATCTAACATCCGGTGTTTTGTAATGATATATAATTTGCCATAGCTTCCCCGAATATAGGCGATGCGCATGCGTGGATCACGCGCACATGTGACCTGGCAAAAACCCAATCCACGCTCACGCGTGGACGACGCTCACGCATGACAATGCCGTGAGACAGCCCAGAAAATACAGATTAGAGGCTATAAAGTGGAGGAATCAATTCATTCATGAACACAACATTCAACATTCACAATTTTAGGTTTTAGATATAGTTTTTAGAGAGAGAGGCTCTCTCCTCTCTCTTAGGTTTTTAGAATTAGGATTTCTCTTAGCTTATGGTTATTTCTTCATTCCAAGTTCAATGTTCCTTTACTTTGTGTTCTCTTCTACTTTTATTTATTCTATTGCTTTAGTTGATTACTTGAAGTTTCCAATTTGGTTTATGAATTCCTATGTTTAATTTGATTTTCTATTAATATAATTCGAGGTATTTCAGATTTATGATTTTAATTTAGCTTTTTATGTTCTTAGCTTTAATTGATGAAAAGGCATTTTTATTCGAATAGATTTTCTTCCCTTTTGGCTTTGGTTGAGTACGTGGTGACACTTGAGTTGTCAAACTCAGCGGTTGATTGACAATTGGAATTTGCTGATTGATTTGGATCCCTCTAAAGCTAGTCTTTTCATAGGAGTTGACTAGGACTTGAGAAATCAAGTTGATTAGTCCACTTGACTTTCCTTTATTTAGTAAGGGTTAACTAAGTGGGAGCACTAAACAATTCTCATCACACCTGATAAGGATAACTAGGATGGGATTTTCAGTTCTCATATCTTGCCAAGAGTTTTTCTAATTATTAATTTATTTTTCTTGCCATTTAAATTACTTGTTCCTTATTTCAAAAACCCAAAAATATACCTTTTTCTATAACCAATAATAAATTATACTTTCCTGCAATTATTTGAGAGACGATCCGAGGTTTAAATACTTCGGTTACAAATTTTATTGGGTTTTGTTACTCGTGACAACCAAATTTTTGTACGAAAGGATTCTCTGTTGGTTTAGAAACTATATTTACAACGCGATTAATTTTATAAATTTCTTTACTGGCAAGAATCTAATCATCAAAATGGCGCTGTTGCCAGGGAATTGCAAACATGTGCCTTATTATTGGTTATTGTAAATATTTGCTTTTTTGTTTCTTTGTTAGTGTTTCTAGTTTTAGGAGTTTATTTTCATTAATTTTTATTAATTTTTGTCTTTAATTGCTACTATAAATTCTCACTCCTCTAGCTTTAAGTTTGGTTTCAATGTTGTTGTAAGGAATGGAAACTATAATGAAAATATGCATCAAGGTTGGAAGAATCAAAGATGGGAGGAGCCACAAGGATTTGATCAACCCTCTTGGCAACAACCCCCTCCAATGCACTATAACCAACAACCATTCTGTGATGCATACTAAGACAACAGTTATGGTGGACCCTTTCGTGACAACCAACCTCCACCAAATTACTATGGTCAAGAGCCATTCTAGGGTACATATCAAGATGATGAATATGGTGGACCTCCTTGTAGTTACCAACAAGCCCTGCCATATGCTTATGAACCCCCTCCTCAACATAACTCTGAACCACCATACTCACCAGCCAATTTCCACCATTCACTAACAAATGAACCCTCCTATCCACCCCAACTTCCATTGGATAACAACACACTCATCTCTAACATCATTGGTCTCACCTCTACACTCCAAAATCTTATATCCCGCATGAACCAACCTTCTACCTCCAATATTCAACCCTAAAGTTCTAGTGCACTTCTTTTTCAACCACATAATGATCTTTCCATCCCATCACCACCCTCCATGGAAGAGCACCCACATCCATCAATCCAAGAGCAAGATGATCCCAATTATGCTATTGATATGGAACAAGAAAGAAGGAATGATCTTCGCGAATCCATACTTCATAAGAAGCTAGAGGAGGCCCTACAGATGAAGGTAGTAGAGACCCTTGAAGTCGAAGGAGTGGTTGAAGAATTAGTGAAGGAAGACATCAAGGAGGAGTTTGATATTGTCTTAGAGCAAGAGGAGGCCCAAAAGATGAAGGTAGGAGAGACCCTTGAAGATGAAGGAATAGTTGAAAGGAGTTGTCATGGAAAGGAAATCATCAAGGATGAGTACGATTTTATACTAAAACAACTGGACAAAGCAGTAATTATTGAAGAGGAAGAAGTGGTTAAAGACTTAGGAGATGCAGAACCTCCATGGGAAAGTCCAGTCATAGAACCTCCTTCAAACACGTTTGAATTTGATGTTGAAGAGGGTGTACAACCTCCAAGGAATATCATGGTTGAAGACTTTGAAGAGGTTGATCAAGAGATGGAGATTAAAGAAGAAGAAGTACAACCCCCATGCCCTTGGTAAGCAATGAAGAAGAGATCGAATTGGAAGAAAGCTACCAAGAGGAAGAGGTTGAAATTGAAGAAGCTTGCAAAGAGGTAGAAGTTGTCAAGAAAGAGCTCAAGGGAATGGGGCAGGAAGTGTGCTAGAAGCACAAATTTGTTCACACGTACGCGTCCCTGACGCGTGCGCGTCATTTGCAAAAAAGTCCATCCACGCGTGCACATGCATGACGCGCACGCGTCGTATGAAAAAGTTGGTTCCCAAGCCACGCGAACAGAGAGTTGCGCGTGCGCGCAGTTGGCTTTGCGTGAATCGCACAAAACCAAGGGCACGCAGACGCTTGCCCGACGCTCACGCGTCATAAAGGAAAAATTGCGACCCGCGCGTACGCGTGCTCTATGCGTACGCGTCGTCTACGCTGCACAATTACACTAGTTCGCCGCCCAGTTTTTGATTTTATTTCTCCCTCTCCCAATCCTAATTCTCTCTTGTTCTTTTATCCTTTTCTTTTTCTTTCATCATAATATTTGTCTCTTTCTATTTTCAGTTCTTCTTTGCTTGAGGACAAGCAAACCTTTAAGTTTGGTGTTGACGCTTCGCTTAAGGGTTTTCTGTTTGTTCCTATGGCACCAAAAGGGAGGCGAATCATCTTCACTGAGGAGCATAACCTGAAGAATAAAACGACCGCTAGGATAACTAAGGTGGTTGAGTTCCTTTCATTTTTTATTCCTCTCCTCCTTTTCTATATGATGTCCCCATTTTCTGCTATTTTTGCTTTGTTTGTTGCATGATCCTTTATTAGTTAGAATCCTAGGTCTAGTTTAGTTTTCTCTTAATTACTTTAATTCTGAAAAGATGTCTCATGTATTACTCACTGAGCTTGAATTCAAATAAAAAATACAGAAGTGATGTATTGCATGAGAAATTGAGTAAATTTTAAGAGTAGTCTTATTTACTTAGATGTGGTGGAAATACTTTTTATTTTCTGAATGAATGCTTGAACAGTGCATATTTTTGATAGTGAAGTTTATGAATGTTAAAATTGTTGGCTCTTGAAAGAATGATGAAAAAAGAGAAATGTTATTGATAATATGAAAAATCATAAAATTGATTCTTGAAGCAAGAAAAAGCAGTGAAAAACACGAAGCTTGCAAGTATATATAATCAAAAAATAAAATAAAGAAAAAGAAAGAAAAAAAGTAGAAAAAGCCAATAACCCTTTAAACTAAAAGGCAAAGGGTAAAACGGATCCAAGGCTTTGAGCATTAATGGATAGGAGGGCCCAAAGGAATAAAATCCTGGCCTAAGCGGCTAAATCAAGTTGTCCTTAATCATGTGCTTGTGGTGATAAGGTGTCAAGTGAAAAGCTTGAGACTGAGCGGTTAAAGTCATGGTCCAAAGCAAAACGAGTGTGCTTAAGAACTCTAGGCACCTCTAACTGGGGACTCTAGCAAAGCTGAGTCACAATCTGAAAAGGTTCACCCAGTTATGTGTCTGTGGCATTTATGTATCCGGTGGTAATACTGAAAAATAAAATGCTTAGGGTCACGGCCAAGACTCATAAAGTAGCTGTGTTCAAGAATCAACATACTGAACTAGGAGAATCAATAACACTATCTGAATTATGAGTTCCTATGGATGCCAATCATTCTGAACTTCAAAGGATAAAGTGAGATGCCAAAACTATTCAGGATTGCAGTTGTAAACCCCACTATAAGAAGAGACATGAGCTTAATCGAACTCTCATTCTCATGTAAATTCACATCCTAAACCTATATTAATTTTGGTTGCTTGAGGACAAGCAACAATTCAAGTTTGGTGTTGTGATGCGTGAGCATCTTTCCTATCTTTTCCTAGTGAATTTGCATCTAATTTGTTGAGTTTAATAAAAAATTAATTATCTTTTAGCTAATATGGATGCTACTTTGAGTCTTTTGTAATTTTGTTTATTTTAGGTATCATTTGGCGGAATTTGATGGAGTTTCTGCAGCATAAGAATCAAAGGAGATGGCAGCAAGGAGCGACGCGTACACGTAACTGATGCGTACGTGTGATTTAGAGCTTTACAAGGCGATGCGTGCGCGTGACTGACGCGTACGCGTGATTTGAAGATTTGCACAGCGACGCGTGCGCGTGACCGACGCGTCCGCGTGACTCGCGAAAAAGACCATCGATGCGTACGCGTGACTGACGCGTACGCGTGACATGCGCCACGTGCAGAAAATGCAGAAAAACACTGGGGGCGATTTCTGAGCTGTTTTGACCCAGTTTCCAGCCCAGAAAACACAGATTAGAAGCTGCAGAATGGACAAAACAAGTGGTCCCCACCCATCAACTGAAGACTTGTTAATTAATTCAAATTTAAATTCAAATATTATTTTTAGGAAAAGATATTATTTCAGTTTTAGAAATTTGATTTTAAATTATTAGGATTAGATATAAAAGGGATTCCAATAGGGTGATTCCACAACATTTTGAACACAACATTATTCCATTCCAATTTACAATCCTAGTTTTCTACTATGAACCATAAGCAACTAAACCTCCATTGTTAAGGTTAGGAGCTCTGTCTATTTGTATGGATTGATTTTATTACTTTTTCTATTTTAATTCATGTATGGATTTATAATTTAAGAATTGTTTTTGCTCTTTATCTTATGAATTTGGGTGGAACGGAAGTATGACCCTCTTTCTATTTGAGTTCTTGTAAAACTTGGAAAAGCTCTTTACTTGAACAACATCTTGAAAACATATTCTCCTAAATTTTAATTATCTGGATTTAACGGGATACGTAACATATAATCCTTTTATTCTTGGGTAATTAGAGTTTTTGTGGCATATAAACTGGAATTTGATCATGCAGCTTCTAATTGGAATTAATTGACCAAGGAATTGGCAGTTAATGAATTTTAGAGGAGACTAGAAATGTCTAAGAAATTAGGGTCTAGTCACATATAGTTTGTCATAAATTAAATCCTATATGATTAAAATAGTTAGTAAGAAAAGTTATTCCGGAAAAATAGATAACTCTGAAGCCTTAACTATTTCTTCATATTTTATTCCCAACCTATTCACCTGTCTGTCTTTAAACTCTGAATTTAATATTTAATGCTTTTTGGACTGTCAACACTATTTTCTGTTTGCCTAACTAAGTAAATCAAGTAACCATTGTTGCTTAGTCCTTCAATCCTCGTGAGATCGACCCTCACTCACCTGAGGTATTACTTGGTATGACCCGATGCACTTGCCGGTTAGTTTGTGGTTATAAATTCCGCATCTAGTTTTTGGCACCGTTATCGGAGATTGATGGTGATTAACAACTATTAGTTATTTGATTGCTTATATTAGGCATCTTAGTTTTAATTTTATTTAAATTTTACTTTAGTATTTTCTAAATAAATTAAATAAATAGCACTAATATTTTTCTTAATTTCTAAAATTAAGTTTGGTGTTTCCTAGTTAGTTTTATTTTAATTTTTCTTATTTTAATTTTTATAATTCTGTTCTTTCTTCTTTGCTTTCCTATTTACCACATGGTGCGTTTAATTCTGTTTGGTGTGTTGTGCTAAGGAAAAATAATGGAGAGAGATCACATGGGTTACTACTCCCACCCAAGTAGTAATTCATATGATTGTGGATGGAAGAACTACCCGAATTTTGGTTGGCAAAGTCAAAACCAAAGAAACTTCAATGCTCTGTGTTTCAACTATCAAGAACCACCATCTCCATATTCATATCAAGAACCACCACCTCTCTATCCATACCAAGAACTGTTCCGAGGGTTACCTGAAACTGTAGGTCGATCTTGGATGAGATCTTCTATGCTGATCGGAGATGACGTGTCCGGCTATGAGTGGCGGCCGGAGCTGTCGTGTCCGACTTGTTAGACTGGATGCGCTGCTGATCCTTCGTCACCGAAGGATGGGGGGTACCTGCAAGAGACTCCGATGCTTAAGTTAGCATGGGCATTAAGCAGGTTTTTAGTAGAATCAGAGTATGAGTTATACCTGGGTGCTCCAGTGTATTTATAATAGTGTGGGCTGACCTTCTTAGATAAGATAAGTTAGTTATCTTATCTTATCTTATCTTATCTTATCTTATCTTATCTTTGGGTGAGGTAAGCTTATCTTCAAGGGAACCGCCTTTATCTCTATAGGCTTGGACTGCCTTTGGACTTGGGTTGTGTTCCTCTATTTGGGCCCTTTACTGGGCTTTCCTGGCAGTTTGGCCGAGCTCTTTGAGAAGAGGTCGGATAGTCGGACCTGAAGAGGTCGGTTGCCTTGTCACTAAACATCCCGGGTCGGATAGCTCCACCCAGGGTATGAACAGTGCCCCTGCTCGAGCTCGGTCTTTCTTTTTGAGGTCGAGTCTTTTTAGGACTTCGATCCTTCTTTGGTGAAGCCGAACTCGAGCATTTGTCGATTTTTTTCTTTGTAGAGTCTTCCTTTTTGAATGTGGAACGTTTTCTTCTAAAAGCGCATGCTTTTGTATTAGCGCTCTGTTCTTGGCAACATGCGAGGGTTTAATACCTTTATTAATTGTTTTTTAGTGCTCCGTTTTTCTTGTCTCATTTATTTTGAATTTCACACACAAAAACGGTCTCTCTTCTTCGTTTTTGTCACTTCCCCCTTTACTCTCTCGCTTTCTATTTTTGCCTGAATTTTGCATTTTTTGTGTTGCGGCGTCCTTTGGCGATTTCTGGGCGATTTCGTCTCTCCATCTTCAATCTCCTTCGAAGCTTCCTCCTTTGTTCAGGTTGGTTTTTCTTTCCTTGTACTTCTTTCGTCGTTTTGCCTTCGGCTTTTGATGGAGTTTCGATTTTTCTCTTGACGTCTCGACTTGGAAAATCTGAATCTTTTCATATCACTGTGCGCCTGCTTGTTTACTGTTTGGGGGATTTCTCTTGCTTTTTGAAATGGTCCATTTGTATTCTAGGGTTCATACTACTTGTTTTCTTGAAAGATTGTTCCTTTTTGTCATGCTGGTAGCTTTTGCTGATGAATTTTGTGAAAGATAACAACTATTTCTTCGTGTTGTTTTGCTTTTTTTGGGGGAATTTATTTCTCTTGAAAAAAGATGGCGTCTTTGATGACTTCTTCTTGATATGTTTTGCTATTTTGAGAATGCAAATTTGGAAGGTAGCTATTTCGGTTTTGTTTGATTTGTAGCTTTCTAGGGATGCTACTTTTTTGAGAAAGGGTTTATCTCTGTCTTTGATGCGAGTTTTGTTGGGACGTTAGTTTTGTAGGTTTTTCTGAATCCTTGTTCCCTGACTGCCTTCAAAGGATGCCCCTGGACCTTCTGTATGGGTCCTGGGGTTTTCCTTTTGTTGTTTGTTCTCCCTGAATCATACTAGCCGAGTTGTTTTGTCTTTTGTCCGAGATATTTTTTAGTAATCCGATCTTCTTTTCTTGTTTGTAGGACTAGTTGGCCATGTCTTCTCGCAAAAATATTGTAGAGGCGTCATCTAAGATTCCCGAGGGGATGTCTGATTGGTTGGACTCCCTGGTGTTGCTGTATGTTTCTTTAGCCAATTCTGAATTTTGCGTAGAGCTTAGAAAACATCATCGTCTCTGCAAGAGTAGAGATCAAGAGAGGAATTATGAATTGGTGGCGCCTGACTCCGAGGAGAGGGTTTGCTTCCCTGTCCCGACCTAAGGGGAGCGCCCTTTCTTTTATGCTTACGACTATTTTTTCAGCCAGTTGGACATCACTTTTCCCTTTACTTCCTTTGAGACCGATTTGCTATGGTCGTGTAATATAGCTCCGTCCCAGCTTCATCCGAGCTCCTGGGGTTTTATTAAGATTTTTCAGCTTCTTTGCCAAGAATTGGATGTTACCCGTTCTCAAACTCTTTTCCTTTATTTGTTTGTTTTAACTAAGCCCGGGATTTCTTCGAAAAAGAAAGCCTCGTGGGTTTCTTTTAGATCTGCACAAGGACATAAGGTTTTTACCATGTATGACGAATCTTTTAGGGACTTCAAGATTTATTTTTTCAAGATTCGAGCTGTTGAGGGAGCTCGCCCCTTTTTTCTGGAAGCGAATGATGAGCCATCCTTCCCTCTGTGTTGGTAGCAGAATGTAGTAGTATCCCGATATACGTGGGAAATGCTTGACGAGATTGAGCAGGCTTTTGTAACTATTTTGGAGGATCTTTGGGGGGAACCTCCTCATCTAGATACTAAAAAATCCTTGGGGGACCCCTCCCTTGTTCAAACTGCACTGGGTATTACTTGATATATATTGCTTCTTGTTTTTGCTTTGCTTTCCTCTTGTTTTCTGGTCTGTAAAACTGCTGGTTTTTATTTTACAGAGATGGCCAAGAATAATGACTTGATGAAAGCTTTCAAGAAGGCAAGAAAGGCTGCTGCCGCTCAGAACATCTCGACCAAAATGGATGGGGAAGGATCTTCACAGGTGACGTCGAAATCGTCCGTGCCGAGCTCTCCTTGCCCGAGGAGAATGATCCTTACTCCTTGAGTCCGTGTAGTGGATCCTCCGCAGTCTTCTGCTGCTACTGCATCTTCTCCTCCGGTCGTTCCACCTTCCAAAAGACCTCGAACTGTTGAGCCCTTCAATCTGGATGCCCCTGACTTCGATGCTGTTGGGTTTGTCGACCAGCAGATTGGTCCTTATGGTGCCCTCCCTATGGATGATGTGTCACTCCTTCACTATTTAGACTTTATAACTCGGAGTAGTGTCAAGATGGCACATATGGGGGCGGTCTTATATCGGACTGCCCAAGATCTTCCTCTTCATGCTACGAAGGCCTTTATGGAGGAGGCCAAATTAGAGTTCGATCGGATGAAAGGTTTGAAGGGGGAGCTCGAGGTGAAGGTGACCAAGCTGGAGAAAGAGTTGGAGGGTGAGAAGGCTAGTTCTATTGCCTTGGCGGCTTCTGTAAAGTTGGCTGAAGACACAGCTTTGAGGCACAAGGATAGCTATGTTACGGCCTACAGGGAGGTGATGCGTCTTAGGGAGGAGTTGGAGTCTGCCCTGGTTGATTATGCCGAGCTCCAGGGTCATTTTGTAGGCAGCGTAAATGCTGCTTATGAGAACCTGAAGGAGCAGGTTCAGGTTCTTGCACCTGAGGCCAACCTTACTCTCTTTAGTCTGGATAATATTGTAAGGGATGGCAAGATTGTCCCTGACGATCCTGATGACGATGATGTCGAACCCCTTCCTGTGCCGGTCGCCAAAGCCACTGTTGTGCCGACTTCTTCAGCTCCTCCCGCTGGGGTTAGTCATCCCGAACCAGAGCCTGATTGTCAGATATTAAATCAGGATGACGGGACGATGGATGCATTTCCCCTTCAGACTCACCCTCCTTCACCTTGTGCCGCCGAGAAGCCTTCGGATCTTCCCTGATTATGTAAATGTCTTGTGTAGATAGCCCGGCCAGTGGGCTTTTAAAACTTTCTTTTTGTAATGTTGCTGACTGTTGACACTTTTTCAGTTGCTTGTTTAGCAACTTTATTTTGAAAAACAAAAAATAGCTTCCAAGTTCTTGGGGCTGGTTTGGGTAGCCTCTTTGAGCTTGTTCTTATTACAACTTCATGCTTTTAATATCATGTCGGTCCTTATCTATCTTGGTACCCTTTTTTAGGTTTTCGGTAGTGTTGGAGCCTTGTTGCTCGACCTCTTTGGATTGCCTTTGTATTTCCTGCTTGTGGCTTTGATTCCTTTGAGGCTTCGGAAGTTATTTCTAGTAATCCTGCTTTGTTTGGACATTCTTCAGGTCTCTTTCAGGGATTACTTCTATTAACTTTTTTGTTTTGGGCCGACTTCGTCATGTCGGGCTCTTCTAAGTTATTTTTGTAATCCTCTTTCTTGGACCTTATTCAGGTCTCTTTCAGGGATTACTTCTATAACTTTTTTTGTTTTGGGCCGACTTCGTCATGTTGGGCTCTTCTAAGTTATTTTTTAATCCTCTTTCTTGGACCTTGTTCAGGTCTTTTTCAGGGATTACTTCTATAACTTTTTTGTTTTGGGCCGACTTCGTCATGTCGGGCTCTTCTAAGTTATTTTTGTAATCCTCTTTCTTGGACCTTGTTCAGGTCTCTTTCAGGGATTACTTCTATAACTTTTTTGTTTTGGGCCGACTTCGTCATGTCGAGCCCTTCTAAGTTATTTTTGTAATCCTCTTTCTTGGACCTTGTTCAGGTCTCTTTCAGGGATTACTTCTATAACTTTTATGTTTTGGGCCGACTTCGTTATGTCGAGCCCTTCTAAGTTAAAGTAATCCTCTTTTATAGGGTTGGCCAGACCTCTTTCTAGGGTTTACTTATAACTTTGGTTGACTTGGTCTGACTTCTTAATGTCGGCCAGTCTTTAAGTTATTATTTAGCAATCCATCTCATTAAGACCTCGTCAGGTCCTTTCTCCGGATCACTTTCGATAACTTCTTGCATTATTCTATTTTCATCTTTGTCGATTTGTAGAAGGTGGGTTTAATCCTTGTTTAGTCGATCTTTAGATGAATTTGGTTTTCATCTCTGCTGGTTTTTATCGTGATCGTGCAGTGAATTTTATTTTTCACTTTCTGTCGATCTATTGCTTCTTAGGTTGCAGGCATGCCACGACCTGGGAAGCTCTCACCCCTCAAGTTCGGACAGTCTGTAGTAGCCTTTCCCAAGTACTTCTATGACTCGGTAGGGTCCTTTCCAGTTTGCTGCCAGCTTTCCTTCTCCAGGTCGAGTTGTTCTGATATCATTTCAGATTAGGATGTGATCATTTTCAGCGAAACCTCATGGCACTACCTTTTGATTATATCTGGAAGCCATTCGACATTTCAATGCTTCTTCCCTAATCCGAGCTCTCTCTTGGATTTCAGGAAGTAGGTCGAGCTCTTCCCTTTGAAGTTGAGAGTTGGCTTCTTCATTGTAGTGGATCACTCTAGGCGACCCTTCTTCAATCTCTACTGGGATCATTGCCTCCATTCTGTATGCTAATCGGAAGGGTGATTCCTTTGTGGTGGAATGTGGCGTTGTTCGATATGCCCATAGGACTTGTGGGAGCTCTTCGGTCCAAGCTCCCTTTGCATCTTATAATCTCCGTTTTAGCCCAGCCAATATAACTTTGTTGGCAGCTTCGGCTTGTCCATTGGCTTGGGGATGTTCTACGGAAGTGAACTGGTATTTTATGTTCAAGTCGGCTACTAATTTTCTGAAGCCTGCATCTGTGAACTGGGTGCCATTGTCTATGGTGATGGAGTATGAAACCCCGAATCTTGTGACAATGTTCCTATATAGGAAATTTTGACTTCTTTGAGCAGTAGCGTTAGCTAGAGGTTCTGCCTCGATCCACTTTGTGAAATAGTCTACCCCTACTATGAGGAATTTAACTTGTCCCGATCCCTGAGGAAAGGGTCCGAGAAGGTCGAGTCCCCATTTTGCGAATGGCCAAGGTGAGGTCACGCTGATGAGCTCCTCTGGCGGGACGATGTGAAAGTTAGCATGTTTTTGACATGGTGGACATGTCTTTACGAACTCCATGGCTTCTTTTTGTAGAGTTGGCCAATAAAATTCTGCCCGGAGTACTTTTTTGGTGAGTGCTTGTGCTCCGAGATGATTGCCACAGATGCCACTGTGTATTTCTTCTAGAACTTCCTTCGTGTTGAAAGTCGGTACGCATTTTAACAATGGTATTGAAATTCCTCTTTTGTATAGAGTATTATTTATGATAGTGTAGTATTGTGCCTCCCATTTTAACCTTTTTGCCTCATTCTCATCTGTAGGAAGTATTTCTGTTTTGAGGTAGTTAATTATAGGAGTCATCCATCCTTGATCTAGACCTGTTATGGCTAGGACTTTTTCCTCTTCCGAGATTGACGGGTTCTGTAGTATTTCCTGGATGAGGCTTCTATTGTTGCCCCCTGGTTTGGTGCTGGCTAGTTTTGAGAGTGCATCAGCTCGGGCATTTTGTTCGCGGGGTATGTGACGGACCTCATACTCTCCAAGTTGTCCGAGTTGTTCCCTGGTTTTATCCAAGTACTTTTTCATGGTGGGGTCCTTGGCTTGGTAGCTTCCTGCTATTTGTGAAGTGACCACCTGTGAGTCACTGAAGATGATGAGTTTTTGAGCTCCAACCTCTTTAGCCAGCTTCAAACCAGCTAGTAGTGCCTCATATTCAGCTTGGTTGTTTGAGGCAGGGAACCCGAATTTAAGAGAGAGTTCGATTTGGGTTCCCTGATTACTTTCAATCATCACACCCGCGCCACTTCCGGTCTTATTTGAGGAGCCGTCCACGTAGAGATTCCATTCTGTGGGATTTTTGGGGTGTCTGTAAATTCTGCAATGAAGTCAGCCAGGTATTGTGATTTGATGGCCGTCCGAGTTTCGTATTGAAGGTCGAATTCGGACAACTCGACTGCCCATTTCAAGATTCTGCCTGCTAGGTCTGTTTTCTGCAATATCCCTTTTATGGGCTGGCTGCTCCGAACCTTAATGGTGTGAGCTTGGAAGTATGGACGAAGTCGTCGAGATGTTTGTATGAGAGCATAGGCAAATTTTTCTATTTTTTGGTAGTTTAGCTCAGATCCTTGTAATGCTTTACTGATGAAGTATACGGGTTGTTGCCCATTGTCGTCTTCTCAAACTAGTGCTGAAGCTACTGCCCGACTTCCTACCGCGAGGTATAATATGAGTGGTTCTCCTTCTCGTGGCCGAGATAGGATAGGTGGCTGTTCTAGGAATCTTTTGAAATCTTGGAAGGCCTGTTCGCACTCCGTTGTCCATTCGAACCTCTTTTCTTTCCTTAGACTAGCATAGAAGGGAAGAGATCTTATTGCTGATCCTGCTAAAAATTTGGACAAGGCTGCCAATCTTCCGTTGAGTTGTTGTACCTCTTTGACACAAGTTGGGCTCTTCATGTTGAGTATGGCCTGGCATTTATCCGGATTTGTCTTGATTCCTCTTTGTGTGAGCATAAAACCTAAGAACTTTCCAGCTTCTACTGCAAAGGTGCATTTTGCAGGATTGAGTTGCATGCCATGCTTCCTTATAGTGTCGAACACTTGCTTTTGGTGTTAGAAACGAGGTTTTTTCTTGATCAGGTGGATACATTGGGATTTGATTGTATCCGGAATATGCATCCATAAACGAGAGGTATTTATATCCGGAGGAGGCATCTACCAGAGCGTCGATACTTGGGAGTGGATAAGGATCTTTTGGGCAGGCTTTGTTGAGATCAGTGTAGTCGGTGCACATTCGCCACTTCCCATTTGATTTTTTCACCAAGACAACGTTAGCTAACCATAGTGGATACTTGACTTCTCTTATGAATCCTACCTCCAGTAGAGCTTGTACCTGCTCTTCCACAGCTTGGGATCGTTCGAGCCCGAGCTTTCTACGCCTCTGTTGTACTGGCCGAGATCCAGGGTAGGCTGCTAGCTTATGACACATTAACTCGGGGTCTATGCCTAGCATGTCTGCGGCCTTCCACGCAAAGAGGTCGACGTTATCTCGTAAGAACTGTACAAGTGATTTTTTTATGTCTCCTCTTAGAATCGTGCCAATATTGGTTATTTTGTCTGAGATGTCTCCGATCTAGACTTTTTCTACTTCACCTTCAGGTTGTGAGCGGAGTTCTTCTCACCTCTGAACTCCACCAAGTTCGATTGTGTGAAATTCTTCTCCTCTGCCTCTGAGGTTTAGACTTTCGTTATAACAGCGGCGCGCCATCTTCTGATATGCTTTTATCGTAGCTATCCCTTCTATAGTTGGGAATTTCATGCATAGATATGGAGTTGAGACTATTGCGCTGAGTTGATTTAAGGTTGTCCGACCTAGGCTGAACTCACATCGACCACTATGTAGTTTATCTTGAGTGTTCTGGATTGGTTTCCTTTTCCGAAGGTTGTGTGTAGTGGGACGTATCCCAGTGGTTGCACTAGAGTGTCTCCCAGTCCGAACAGGCTGTTTGGATATGCTCTAAGCTCTTTTTCTTCTAAGCCGAGCTTGTCGAAAGCAGTTTTGAATAAGATGTCGGCGGAGCTCCCTTGGTCTATTAGTGTGCGGTGGAGATTTGCATTTGCCAGTATAATGGTAATGACCATGGGATCGTCGTGTCCTGAGATGATACCGGATGCATCTTCTTTGGTAAACGTAATTGCAGGGATGTCGGGTGCTTCCTCCTTTCCTTCGACATGATATACTTCTTTGAGATATCTTTTGCGAGATGATTTGGAGATTCCTCCTCCTGCAAACCCTCCGCGTATCATATGAACATGTTTTTCTGGTGTACGAGGTGATTGCTCGGTTCGTCCAACCTCCTCGTCCCTTATCCTTTTTCTTTGCTCATCGTCCTGGGTGGCCAGATACCGATCTAGTTTTCCTTCTCTCACTAATTTTTCTATGACGTTTTTTAAGTCAAAGTATTCGTTGGTGGAATGCCCACGAACTCGATGGTATTCACAATATTCGTTCTGGTTTCCTCATCCTCTTTTGCCTTTGAGTGGTCGAGCTGGGGGTATTTTTTCTATGTGGCAGACTTCTTTGTAAACATCCACAAGGGACACCTGAAGAGGGGTGTAATTATGATATTTTTTAATTTTTTCCCCTTGTCTATCTTTCTTCTTTTTGGAATCTTTGTCTCGGTAGGTGAATCCGGATTTTAAGGTTTCTCCTAGTCGAGAATTTTCTTCCATGTTGATGTATTTCTCCGCTCGTTCTTGCACTTCATCCAGAGATGTGGGGTACTTCTTTGATATAGATTGGCTAAAAGGTCCCTCTCGTAGGCCATTGATGAGGCCCATGATGGCGGCCTCTGTTGGTAGGCTTTGTATGTCTAGGCATGTTTTATTGAATCTTTCCATGTAGTTGCGAAGACTTTTCCGATCTCCTTACTTGATTCCTAATAGACTGGGGGTGTGCTTAGCCTTATCTTTTTGGATGGAGAATATGGCTAGGAACTTTTTGGCTAAGTCATCAAAGCTTGAGATGGACTTCGGAGGTAGGTTGTCGAACCATCTAATTGCTATCTTTGTGAGAGTTGTTGAAAAAGCTTTGCAGCGAACTGCATCTGAGGCGTCGGTGAGGTACATTCTACTTCTGAAATTGCTGAGGTGATGGTTGGGATCTGTAGTGCCATCATACAAAGACATATCCGGAAGTTTGAAGTCTTTTGGGATTTTGGTCCTCATGATCTCCCTAATGAATGGATCTTGATCCTGGTGGAAGTTGTCCTCAGGAGTAGATCGGGTAGCTTTGGCTTTGAGATCGGTTTCGAGTTTTAGAAGTTTGTCTTCTAATTCTCGGCGTCGCCTTACCTCCTTTTGTAGATCCTTCCCAACTTCTCGTTGATGCTGGCTTTCTTTTTCAAGTTGCTTTAAACGATTTTGAAGCACTTCTATCACTCCCAGATTTGATGAGTTTTTGTCCCCGTTAGATTCCGGGGTATCTTTCAGTGTTGTGTCCGCATTTTGTGCGGTGTTCTATCCTCTAGATCTGAATCGTGGTCGTTGTCATGGTCGTCCGCCATGGTGATGGGATGACTTCCAGGTTCCCCGACAATGGTGCCAATGTTTCGAGGGTTACCTGAAACTGTAGGTCGATCTCGGATGAGATCTTCTGTGCTGATCGGAGATGACGTGTCCGGCTGTGAGTGGCGGCCGGAGCTATCGTGTCTGACTTGTTAGACTGGATGCGCTGCTGATCCTTCGTCACCGGAGGGTGGGGGGTACCTGCAAGAGACTCCGATGCTTAAGTTAGCATAGGTATTAAGCAGGTATTTAGTAGAATCAGAGTATGAATTATACCTGGGTGCTCCAGTGTATTTATAATAGTGTGGGCTGACCTTCTTAGATATTTATCTTATCTTTGGGTGAGGTCAGCTTATCTTCAAGGGAACCGCCTTTATCTCTATAGGCTTGGACTGCCTTTGGACTTGGGTCGTGTTCCTCTATTTGGGCCCTTTACTGGGCTTTCCTGGCAGTTTGGCCGAGCTCTTTGAGAAGAGGTCGGATAGTCGGACCTGAAGAGGTCGGTTACCTTGTCGCTAAACATCCCGGGTCGGATAGCTCGACCCAGGGTATGAACAAGAACCATCATCTTTTTACTCTTATCAAGAACCATCACCTCCTTCTTATCCATATCAAAAGCCACCATCTCCTTATTCATTTCAAATACCATCAGATCTTAAGCTTCTCATGAAAGAATGCATACATGATATAAAGACAAGTGTCAAAAATGTAGAGAAACATGTGCAGTCAATTATCAAGTCACAAGAAGAGGAGCAAGCAAATTCCTTCCCAAGAGATATAGTGCAAGATCCTATGGAAGAAAGTGAGAAAATCAATCAAAGGAGTTTATACTCCAGTGAATTAGAGAACTTTCCACCCTCACACATGGAAGAAGAGGAAGATGCAAGAACAAAGGAGGTTGATTCACCAACAAAGAAGGAAGATGCACAAACAAAGGAGGTTGCAAGGGATGAAAACAATTATGAGAATTTACACTTTAATGAAGCAGAGAGTGGCATGGAGGGTGAGTTTATTGAACCACCAATTCAAGAAGTTCTTGATGAAGGGTACACTCTAACCATCACACAACACCCACATGTTGAAATCAAAGAAGTGAAGATAACCAAGGAAAGCACTAAAAAGGGGATTGTGACCAAGAAACAGAAGAAAATATCCATGAAGGAAAACAGGTAAAAAAAAATAATCCAATCTCTACCCCAACAAGCAAGGTGAATCAAGCTAATCAGAATAAAAGAAAGCTTGTTAGGAGGAACTTATATTAGGGGGCACTAATTTTCAACTCTCCCCCCTTGGAGACATTTCTTTTAACCAACTGGAAGAAGAGGAAGAAACTTCAATAATCAAGTGTCAAGCTAGTGACGTTAAAGAAGCGCTTGTCGGGAGGCAACCCGATAATCTCGTACCCTTAGTTATTTTTCGTAATAGTAGTTTTCTTACTTATTTAAGTTTTATTGAATTTTTACTGTTTTACTGATCATGCAGCTATTTTATCACAGGAGCCGAACACCTTAGGCTATATTAAAAAAAAAAGAGAGCACACGATGCGCAAGCGTCGCTGACACATGCACGTCAGTCATGTGTGCGTGAAAAACAAAATTTGACAGAGAGTTGTGCTGGCTTGGGCAGGAAGTGTGCTAGAAGCACAAATTTGTTCACACGTACGCGTCCCTGATGCGTGCGCATCATTTGCAAAAAAGTCCATCCACGCGTGCGCATGCATGACGCGCACGCGTCGTATGAAAAAGTTGGTTCCCAAGCCACGCGAACAGAGAGTTGCGCGTGCGCGCGGCTGGCTTCGCGCGAATCGTACAAAACCAAGGGCACGCGGACGCTTGCCTGACGCTCACGCATTATAAAGGAAAAATCGTGACCCACGCGTACGCGTGCTCTACGCATACGCGTCGCCTACGCCGCACAATTACACTAGTTCACCGCCCAATTTTTGATTTTATTTCCCCCTCTCCCAATCCTAATTCTCTCTTGTTCTTTTATCCTTTTCTTTTTCTTTCATCATAATATTTGTCTCTTTCTATTTTCAGTTCTTCTTTGCTTGAGGACAAGCAAACCTTTAAGTTTGGTGTTGACGCTTTGCTTAAGGGTTTTCTGTTTATTCCTATGGCACCAAAAGGGAGGCGAATCATCTTCACTGAGGAGCACAACCTGAAGAATAAAATGATCGCTAGGATAACTAAGGTGGTTGAGTTCCTTTCATTTTTTATTCCTCCCCTCTTTTTCTATATAATGTTCCGATTTTCTGCTATTTTTGCTTTATTTGTTGCATGATCCTTTATTAGTTAGAATCCTAGGTCTAGTTTAGTTTTCTCTTAATTACTTTAATTCTGAAAAGATGTCTCATGTATTACTCACTAAGCTTGAATTCAAATAAAAAATACAGAAGTGATGTATTGCATGAGAAATTGAGTAAATTTTAAGAGTAGTCTTATTTACTTAGATGTGGTGGCAATACTTTTTGTTTTCTGAATGAATGCTTGAACAATGAAAAATTTTGATAGTGAAGTTTATGAATGTTAAACTTGTTGGCTCTTGAAAGAATGATGAAAAAAGAGAAATGTTATTGATAATCTGAAAAATCATAAAATTGATTCTTAAAGCAAGAAAAAGCAGTGAAAAAAATAAAACTTGTAATATATATATATATATATATATATATATATATATATATAATCAAAAAATAAAATAAAGAAAAAGAAAGAAAAAACAGCAAAAAAAGCCAAAAACCCTTTAAACTAAAAGGCAAAGGGTAAAAAGGATCCAATGCTTTGAGCATTAATGGATAGGAGGGCCCAAATGAATAAAATTCTGGCCTAAGTGGCTAAATCAAGCTGTCCTTAACCATGTGCTTGTA
>NC_029789.2:117180295-117189687 GCF_000816755.2 Arachis ipaensis | reverse complement strand
GCCAAGACTCATAAAGTAGCTGTGTTCAAGAATCAACATACTGAACTAGGAGAATCAATAACACTATCTGAATTCTGAGTTCCTATGGATGCCAATCATTCTGAGCTTCAGAAGATAAAGTGAGATGCCAAAACTATTCAGAATTGCAGTTGTAAACCCCATTATAAGAAGAGACACGAGCTTAATCGAACTCTCATTTTCATGCAAATTCACATCCTAAGCCTATATTAATTTTGGTTGCTTGAGGACAAGCAATAATTCACGTTTGGTGTTGTGATGCGTGAGCATCTTTCCTATTTTTTCTTAGTGAATTTGGATCTAATTTGTTGAGTTTAATAAAGAATTAATTATCTTTTAGCCAATATGGATGCTACTTTGAGTGTTTTGCAATTTTGTTTATTTTAGGTAGCATTTGGCGGAATTTGATGAAGTTTCTGCAGCATAAGAATCAAAGGAGATGGCAGCGAGGAGCGACACATACGCGTAACTGACGCGTACGTGTGATTTGGAGCTTTCCATGGCGACGCGTGCGCGTGACTGACGTGTACGCGTGATTTGAAGATTTGCACAGCGACGTGTGCGTGTGACCGACGCGTCCGCGTGACTCGCGAAAAAGACCATCGACGCGTACGCATGACTGACGCGTACGCGTGACATGCGCCACGTGCAAAAAACACAGAAAAATGCTGGGGGTGATTTCTGAGCTGTTTTGACCCAGTTTTTAGCCCAGAAAATACAGATTAGAAGCTGCAGAATGGACAAAACAAGTGGTCCCCACCCATCAACTGAAGACTTGTTAATTAATTCAAATTTAAATTCAAATATTATTTTTAGGAAAAGATATTATTTCAGTTTTAGAAATTTGATTTTAAATTATTAGGATTAGATATAAAAAGGGATTCCAACAAGGTGATTCCACAACATTTTGAACACAACATTATTCCATTCCAATTTACAATCCTAGTTTTCTACTCTGAACCATGAGCAACTAAACCTCCATTGTTAAGGTTAGGAGCTCTGTCTATTTGTATGGATTGGTTTTATTACTTTTCCTATTTTAATTCATGTATGGATTTATAATTTAAGAATTGTTTTCGCTCTTTATCTTATGAATTTGGGTGGAACGGAAGTATGACCCTCTTTATATTTGAGTTCTTGTAAAACTTGGAAAAGCTTTTTACTTGAACAACAGCTTGAAAACATATTCTCCTAAATTTTAATTATCTGGATTTAACGGGATACGTGACATATAATCCTTTTATTCTTGGATAATTAGAGTTTTTGTAGCATATAAGCTGGAATTTGATCATGCAGCTTCTAATTGGAATTAATTGACCAAGGAATTGGCAGTTAATGAATTTTAGAGGAGACTAGAAAGGTATAAGGAATTAGGGTCTAGTCACATATAGTTTGCCATAAATTAAATCCTATATGATTAAAATAGTTAGTAAGAAAAGTTAATCCGGAAAAATAGATAACTCTGAAGCCTTAACTATTTCTTCATATTTTATTCCCAACCTATTCACATGTCTGTCTTTAAACTCTGAATTTAATATTTAATGCTTTTTGGACTGTCAACACTATTTTCTGTTTGCCTAACTAAGTAAATCAAGTAACCATTGTTGCTTAGTCCTTCAATCCTCGTGGGATCGACCCTCACTCACCGGAGGTATTGCTTGGTACGACCCGGTGCACTTGCCGGATAGTTTGTGGTTAGAAAATCTGCACCATTCATTCATAATTTCTGCATAGTCATCTGCATTCTGCATTAAAAAAAAAGAGCACGCGACACGCAAGTGTCGCTGACGCGTCCACGTCATATGTGCATTCGAAACAACGAAGAAAAGAAGCAGAAAGTCACGCGAGAGCGTGGCTGGAGGCGTACCTTAGGCACAAACACGCCCATGCGAACGCATCCCTAACGTGTCCGCGTCATTCAAAAATTCAGCCACGCACGCGTGCGCGTCACCCATGCGCACGCGTGACCCTGCACAATCAACGTAAAGGGGTGTATGGCAGAGAGTTATGATGGAGTGGGGCTGGAATGGTGCTGGAAGCACAAACCCCATCACGCGTACGCGTCACCCACGCGTACGCGTCATTTTTCAAAATTAGGCCATTCACGCGTGCGCGTCACCCACGCGCACGCGTCATCTTAAATTTTGGCAATGTGCGTATAAAATAGAGAGTTGTGCGTGCGCGAGGCTGCACTCGCGCCAATAGCACAAATCAGGTCACGCGTGCGCGTGACCCACACGAACGCATCACTTGAAAATAGCGCCAACCATGCGAACGCGTGCTTCACGCGTCCGCGTCGCATGCGACGCACAGTTTAACTAGACATGTGCTAGAATTATTATCTTTTCTTCCCTAATCCTAATTTTTTCTTTTCCCTTCTTATTTCTTTCTTCTTCCTTCCTTCTTCTTTATTCTTTCTTACTTTCATCTTCTTCATCTCTTTAACTTCTCATCCTTCTTTACTTTCATTCTATTTTACTTAATTTATTTGCATACTTTCATTCATTGCATTTTAATTTTGTGCATATTTTTATTTTCTTTTCTACGTTCATTATTTTTTCGTTGGTGTTAAATGTTCTTATTCATCTGTTGTATCCTTTCTGGTATTATTTTGGTACTTCGTGACTTGTTTCCATTGTTGTGTAATATTATTTTGGTGCTACTCTTTTATGACACTTGTATTTCTTTTGCATTGATTTGAACTTATATTGTCTTTTATGACCCACTCTCTCTCCCTCATTGTTGCAATTCATGCACTATTGATATGCCATTTGCTTCCACTATTTTCTCACTTGCATGTTGTAGCTACCATGTAATTGAGACCCTTATTATTTGGCATTAACACCCATACTTTATTTGTTTTCTTATCTTTATTTCTGGGTTACTTTTCTTCTTTTCCTCTTCTTTCAGGATGGCCACCGAGAAGGAAAAGGGAAAGCTTCTAAATGGGGAGACAAACAAGTCCATCATCACAATCTTTAGAGAAAGGCATCAGTTGGAGCCACCCATCTACTTGCACATCTTAGTATGCACCGAGGACGGTGTAATCTTTAAGTGTGGGGAGGTTGATACCGACTTCCATGGGTTAGTTATTTTCTTCTCAACACCAATGTTTTATTTTCTTTGTTAATTTATTGTTGCATTTGCATGTTTGATTGCATGTTTGCTTGATTTTGTGCATATTTTACCACTACTTGGTTAAAGTAATATTTTCTTTTTCAAGAAACTTTTTATAGCATTTCACTAATTTGAATCAAAATTTTTATTGAACTTGTTTGAAGAAATATTATATTGGAACATGGTTTAGAGCTCGAACACATAAAACCAGTGAGATTTTGAGCCTAATTGATTGGTTGCATCTTATCAACCAATATTTTATTTTTGGTGTGTGTTGTTCTCTCTAAAATTGTGATCTTTGTCTTGCTTAATTCTATATTTCCATTGTTTGATGTATGCATGCACTTATATGATTGAGGCCTTTGTTTCACTGAGCTTACATACCCATATGGCCTTACCTTTCATTATCCCTTGCAAACCAATTTTGAGCCTACTTTACCCCTTTATTCTTTACTTTAGCTCATCACTAACTCCAAGCGGAAAACAATAATGTCCTTAATTTGAATCCTTGGTTAGCTTACACTAGTGAGAGTGTTCATGATTTAAGTGTGGGAAAGTTGGGTTTGGAAACATTTGGTTTAAGAACTGGGTGTTATATATCTTTATGAAAATGTGAAAGAAATGTTTAGAACATATTCATGCATTCAATAATTTAATCATGTGCATTGAGAAAAACAAAAAAATAAAAAAATAGGCATATATATAGACAAAAAAAGAAAAAAAATATAAAATAAAGGAGAAAAAGAAAAGAAAAAGAGAAAATAATAAAAGGGGACAAAATGTCGCAAAGTAAATGGTGATAGCAATGCATATGTACTGTACTCGAATCAGGATGCATGAATATGTGAAAAACATGGTTAATGGACAATTAGGTTTTGTATTGTGATTACATGAATTGTCTTAAGTTAGGTGAGAAGTTTAGGTTAATTAAGGATTCAGATTTTAGTCCACTTGACCAAATACAATCCTACCTTGACCTTAACCCCATTACAACCCTTCAAAGACCTCTTGATATGTGTATTTGTGCATCAAATTTGTGTTGATTGGTAGAAGAAGAGCAAGCCTTAGAAAGCAAGATTAGTAGAGAATTGAGAGATCGAACCTTAAACACCTGAGCGATTAGAGTGCATACACTTTCAGTGAGGGTTCGATGCTCGATTCTTTGTTTCCGGCTTTCACGAGCTATTTTCTTTTGCAAGTTCACTTGTACCTTAATTTATGATTTGAATTAGTGAGATCTAGTTCATATTTCTTCTTGAAGGATATGTTTACTTTTAACCAAGTAGGTAGAAACATTTTGCATGTAGTTTCATTCATATAGATAGGCTGCATTTCATACATTCTACCATTCCTCTTCACCCCTTTATAGCTTCTCTTGAGCTTAGCATGAGGACATGCTAATGTTTAAGTGTGGGGAGGTTGATAAACCACTATTTTATGGTTTATCTTGTGCTCAATTAAGTGGTTTTTATCAAGTCCTTGCCCACTTATTCATATAAAATTGCATGGTTTTACATTTTCCTTCCTAATCTTGTGCTTTGATTGAAAACATGCTTCTTTGGCCTTATATTTGCTAATATTAATCCTCTCTTATTACCATTCGATGCCGTGATATGTGCGTTAAGTGATTTCAGGGATTATAGGACAGGAATGGCTTAGAGGATGGAAAGGAAGCATGCAAAAGTGGAAGGAATACAAGAAACTGAAGGAACTGCTAAAGCTATCCAGCCTGACCTCTTGGTACTAAATTGACCATAACTTGAGTTACAGAGATCCAAATGATGCGGTTTTAGTTGCGTTGGAAAGCTAACATCTGGGGCTTCGCAAAGATATATAATTTGCCATAGCTGCCTCGAAGATAGGCAACGTGCATGCGTAGATCACGCGCATGGGTGAGCTGGCAAAAACCCAATCCACGCTCACGCGTGGACGATGCTCACGCGTGACAGTGCCGCGAGACAGCTCAAAAAACACAAATTAGAGGCTATAAAGTGGGAGAATCAATTCATTCATGAACACAACATTCAACATTCACAATTTTAGGTTTTAGATGTAGTTTATAGAGAGAGAGGCTCTCTCCTTTCTCTTAGGTTTTTAGAATTAGGATTTCTCTTAGCTTATGGTTATTTCTTCATTCCAAGTTCAATGTTCCTTTACTTTATGTTCTCTTCTACTTTTATTTATTCTATTGCTTTAGTTGATTACTTGAAGTTGCCAATTTGGTTTATGGATTCCTATGTTTAATTTGATTTTCTATTTAATATAATTCGAGGTATTTCAGATTTATGATTTTAATTTAGCTTCTTATGTTCTTAGCTTTAATTGATGAAAAGGCATTTTTATTCGAATAGATTTTCTTCTCTTTTGGCTTTGGTTGAGTAAGTGGTGACTCTTGAGTTGTCAAACTCAGTGGTTGATTGACAATTGGAATTTGCTAATTGATTTGGATCCCTCTAAAGCTAGTCTTTCTATAGGAGTTGACTAGGACTTGAGGAATCAAGTTGATTAGTCCACTTGAATTTCCTTTATTTAGTAAGGGTTAACTAAGTGGGAGCACTAAACAATTCTCATCACACCTGATAAGGATAACTAGGATGGAATTTCCAGTTCTCATATCTTGCCAAGAATTTTTCTAATTATTAATTTATTTTTCTTGCCATTTAAATTACTTGTTTCTTATTTCAAAAACCCAAAAATATACCTTTTTCTATAACTAATAATAAATCATACTTTCCTGCAATTCCTTGAGAGACAACCCGAGGTTTAAATACTTCGGTTACAAATTTTATTGGGTTTTGTTACTTATGACAACCAAATTTTTGTACGAAAAGATTCTCTGTTGGTTTAGAAACTATACTTACAATGCGATTAATTTTATAAATTTCTTTATTGGCAAGAATCTAATCGTCATTGCCCTAGTTGAATATTTAATGAAAATTGAAATAATTTGAAAGAATAATAGCCATGAAAAGTAAAAAAGGAGACTGAAATAATGTTTTATAGAATCGATATGAAAGAATAAATGATTGAGAATGAGAATGACTAAGCCTAATTGAGAACTGAAAACTGAGAAAAATATAAGGATTAGTAAACAAGAACTAAGTAATTAAAGGTTCACCTGGTAAGGGCGAATGTTTTATCCTGCTTACCCAGTGTACATACTGATTGATTGTTGAACTCAAGAAAACCCACGTATTGATTGATTATTGAACTCGAAATCGCCCACGTACTGTTAATTTTTTTTCCTCGTTGTGCGTATATTATGGCGTCTATTGTAAAACCCAAGAGATTAGTAAATAATTAGCGAATAAAATAGTTTTTAATAAAAAAATTAGAAAATAAAATTTTATAGTTTAATATGGTAGAATTAATTAAAATATGAATTTAGACACTAATTTTAAAGAATTTGGCCCAAAATTGGGTCAAACGGGACAAACCAGACAACCGGGCCCGTATTGGGCCCAAGGCCCAACCCAAACCCCTAATATAAATGAGCTTCAACTTATCTTCTCCTTTCTTCATTTTGAAGAATGCTAAAGACACTCAAGGAAGGGGAGAGAAATAGAAACAAACCCTAACCTCCATTCAAATCCTTGTAACTTTCAATTTGGAACTCCGATTGACGAGCCATTTATGGTCACGTGTTTGTCTCAGAGTTCTCTTCAATTATATCTAAATAAAGTGCTAAGTATCTCTATAATTCATGCCCAGTTCTATGTGTCCCCTTTCTCCACGAAATTAGTTTGAGTTTTGAGTGATTTTGATGATTTTAGAGGTTTAGGTGCAATCTAATATTGGATAATTGTTGGATTATACTCCAATCATCAATGGGTAAGGTAAAAAAAACTCTAAACCCTTGTGGTTTGTCTAATTTTGTATACCCTAGTGCTAATTTAGTGAATTATATGAATTAGATTGAAATTATGTTAAATTGGAGTTTGAATTGGTGAATTGGAGCTCTTGGAACAAACCCTTGGTGGCTGGAATCATTGGAGTTAATTGGGAATATTGAAGCTTGAATTTTGGTGTTTTTGAGCTTAGGGAGAAACTGGCCAAGGTATGGTTTTGGTTTCTCATATGTAATATATAATGTCTTGTGAAAATTTAGGTTAGATGACCAAAGATAGGTTGAAGCATGTATCTATGTTATAAGTTAGTAACCTTAATGAAAATATTGAGTTGTCTTAAAATGGGTTGATGATTGGTGATTAAATGATAATACTTTAATGATTGAGTATGAGATTATGTTGATTATGAATTCTTGGGGTTGAAATACATGAATTTGTGTATTGACGGGTCATAGAGTAAATGAGAATTGGTTAGGTATGAGCATGAATTGGTTGAATGAGTATGAGTTGGTATATGTAGAAATGTTGTTGTATAATTATTGATGAGTATTGACTTGAAGTATATTAAATTGAGAATCTTGAATGAATTGAGCAATTGAGAATTTGAATAGTTTAAATAGTTGAATGATTGATTAAAGGTTGATAAGCATTTGGCATTGATTATGAGTGTTTTGGAAGTGTTTTGGTTGATAGTGGTTTGGTTTGAAAATGAAAATTTGGTAAAAATAGAGGTTGGCATTTTTGAGGAAAAAATTGGTTTTTAGCCGAACTTCGGCGGGCCATAACTTGGCTTATGAACTTCTAAATTATTTTAAACTTATTTCATATGAAAATTGGGTCGGTGAAGTTTACGCTGGTCGAAGAACGAATGAAAAATGTTTTAAAACGAGAAAGTTATGCATGTCGGAATTTCGGTATATAAGGCTGAAATTTTGCAGACTTAGCCATTTTTGTCTGATCTGCACTATATGCATACGTGAATCCCTCCGTACGCGAAGGGTCATCTCTGTCTGGCATGTATACATACACGGGCATGTGTATGCGTACGTATGATGGTCCAAACGCACTCCCACGCGTACGTGTGACCCCTGTTTCAGCAAACATGAATTTTGTGTTCTAAAACTTAATTTTGAACCTCTAAATCTATTTTTACTCTTTTAGCCCCTACACCTTAGTGGTATGTCTAGTAAAAGGATGAAGCTGGGAAAAGGTGGTAACTTAAAGATGAAGAAAGATTTTTAAAAGGTAATATGTGGTTGGAAAAGATGGTATTTGATTTGAAAAAGATTATGAAAGTGGTATATGAGGCAATTAAGAGAGTAATGTAATATTGAGAATGATGTATGAGATAATTGATGATATGAATTAATTAAGAACGAGGAGATGAGCTATGAATTATTGTTGAAAATAAAAATGATATTTATGAGATATAAGTGATTATTATTGAGACATTTGTTGACCCCTTGTACGTAAGATGTGACCGGGCACTTTAACTCTCCGGGTTCTCCCATGGGCATGCATATATAAATATTATTGAGCTTGGAGTGTTGTCTCCCCTATGTTAGCTTGGGATTCTTTCCATGGAATATTATTATACTAGGGGTGTTGTCTCCCCCATGTCATCTTGGGATTCTTCCCATGGAATATTATTAAGCTTAGGATTTTGTCTCCTCCATGTCAGTTTGGGTTCCGTCCCATGGTTTATTTTTGAGCTTGGGGATGCGCGTATAGAGGAACTGTCCACAGTTAGCTACCATGACATATCGGGCTGGCTGTGTAACCGACAGTTGATATCAACAGCCATAGGACAGGCAAACATCATATGCATATTGTTTGAATTGCTTGCCTGTGCATTAATTGGGATTGCCTAAATAATTTTAATATGCTAATTGTTATACTTGCTATCTGTATTACTTGTATTCTACCTGTGTTTGCCATTGTCTGTTTGTTTGTCTATGTAAATTCACCGGAGTTGGAGAAACGGAGGAAAGGCAGATAAGTTAGGGATTTAGTTAGACTTAAAACTTGGTTAAATTTGGAATCCCTAGAAAATCACCTTGACTTATGGTTTCTACTTTAGTTCTTTAAGTTTTATAATCTGAGTATCGGTATTCTAGGATAGCCTTTGGCATTTTCAAGACCTTATATCTTATGTATGCGGCACATTTACCATACTGAGAACCCCCGGTTCTCATTCCATACGGATATTGTTGTTTTTAAGATGCAGGTCGAGATGCACCTCGTGAGGCGTCTGGAGTTCTGCAGCGAAGATGATATTTTGGGACTTTACTTTTAATCTTTTGTTATATATGTATAGACTCTTCTCGTGTGTATACTTATTTTACTTTTGTACCTCTCAGAGGTGTATGGAGAACTAGGACTTTATGTATGTATTTTGGGATTGTGGGT
>NC_029789.2:117144114-117180271 GCF_000816755.2 Arachis ipaensis | reverse complement strand
TAGCCAGCCTTAGCTTCGTAGGTTGGGTTAGGAGCTTGTTATTTTATACTCTTGACCCTCTGTTCTTACTTTCTATTTATATATGTTTATGAACTCTAGCTTTCTTCGTACGCAAGTAATCCTTAATCTTGAGTGTTGCGCTTTTAATTTTACGATTTTGTCTTACCTATTCTTCAAGGCTCCTATTATATTATCTTCTCTCGACTATTATACATATATATGTTTTATTTTAGAGGTCATAATACCATACCACCTCGATTTTACGACTTAAGCGTAAAGCTCTGTGTGGTAGGGTGTTACATCTATCTTTGTGACGATTGTCGATGGTCACGTACTGATGGTGTTCTTAACCATATTGACACATATGCACGTACAGTGGAAAGCCATATCTGAAACTTGTTTCGAGGTAATGTCGGGTTGTGGGATTTAAACCGACACATGAGCTCATGGTCTGTATAGGACAGACATGCATCATACTTGTTTGTGCATACTTCTCTGTGATATGTGTTTCTGTGATTGTGTTTGTGCTTCTTGACTTGTGATTATCTCTGTATCTTTGATTTGTTAAGGTTATTTGTATTATGAGGTTTGTTGCTGTTGGATATCTTGTGGGATTGCTGTATAAAAAATAATAAAATCAACCTAATTAACTACCTCGACCCTAGTAAGAACTCCCCAATTCTTACCCCCTCTTTCCACCCCTTTCAGCTATAGGTGCAAAGGCTTATTGAAAAGCTTCAAGAGCATAGAAGAATTTGTTTGTGAGTTAAGTTGTTGTTAGAATTTATTTTCACATCGCCTTATTAGTTGAAGTTTTATTCAGAGGGGTAGATTTTGTAATTGGTTTTGTATGTAAAATACTATAATGTATTTTTAATATTAAGTATGTGAATATGTGTTATTTATTCTTGTAAGATGGAAATATTTTAGCTTTTTAGAAAAACTGTCGATAGCTTAATGTGTAAAGGGTCAATATTAAATAAATAATAAAGGAATTAGGTTTGTAACGCCTTACTTTTGGTACGATCATGACGTGCTAGAAGTTAGGTCATTACAATATTGTATCAGAGCAGTTCTTCCTATAGAGTCTTGGGAATGGACTTACTATGTTTCATTGCATACTCTGAGTGCCTGTCATACAATAGAACTTGTCTTAATGACAAGAGTTTGAGTTTTATATGCATGACTCTCTATTGATTAATGTTATTAGTCTACCATTGCATACTTCATGGTATTAAATCTGGCCAACTTAACACTAATGATTTATGTATATGGGAATACTAATGGATTATCATAGACGAAATAGAAGTAATAGGTAACGTGAATCATGAGTTTGGGAACGTTAGAGGTTACTTTTGAGGGTTTACTCTGTTTTGAAGTATGATCTTTATTTGTGCTGTGTAACTTAGTGCTCCATTTTCCTCTTTTGTCATTTGTATTGAAGTTTCTTGTTTCAGATTTTCCTTTTAGAATATGATTTGACTATATTTAAACCATTCCTTATCGCTTCTGCATATCTCTACTCGATTGTTGGTGCCCGAAACTGGCTCCGTACGTTTCGCACAGATAGACCGACAAGTATACCGGGTCGTCCAAGTAATACCTCAGGTGAGTGAGGGTCGATCCCACGGAGATTGTTGGTTTGAGAAAGCAATGGTTACCTTGCAGATCTTAGTCAGGCGGATAGAAAATATAGTTGTCACGAGAAAACGCATAAAACAGATAAATAAATAAAATGTTACTGAATAAGTGTGAAATCAGTGATGATAGAATGATTGAGGCTTCGGAGATGCTTCTTCCTTCTGGACCAACTTTTCTCACCATCTACTCTAACTTCTGATTGATTCATTCCATGGCAGGCTGTATATGATTAACGCCGGGTCAGCAGTCATTAATCTCCTCTACTTCAGATCAAACGCTGGGTCAGCGGTTATCCAATTTGAACGAGGGTGAAGCTCTAGCAGTCCATTCCCTTGATGATCCTACTCAAAATACCACAGGCAAGGTCGGATCTTTTGGATCAGAGAATATTGCTTCTTTGATTCTAGCCTATACCACAAAGGTCCTAATCGAGAAGTCCCCGATGAAGTCGTGGATTAGCCATATAAGAGATGTATAATCAAGCTTGTGGTTCAATACTATCCCGTCAAGGACTCGCAAGAACCCATGTAGAATGAGGATGATTGTCATGGGTCATTCGATTCATAAGGTTGAAGAACGAAGATATATCTTAGAATAGAAATCAAGCATAGATTGAAGTAGCATAGTGATATTAATTCATAAGAATCAGCAGAGCTGCTAACCTTAACCTTAGAAGGTTAGTGACTCATACTGTACAATAATGATGTTCGAATGTAAAGTGGGGGAAGAAGAAGATCAAAAGTTTTTCAAACAAGGGTGATCTCCTCCTATATATACTAATATGCTAACTAAGGATTACAAAAATAAGATAAACTAGTCTTGTAGTGCGAAAATCCACTTTTCGGGTCCACTTGGTGAGTGTTTGGGCTGAGCTTGAGTGAAGCCATGAGCTAGTGCTCCCTTTTGGGCGTCCAACGCCAGCTTTGGACTCCTAAATGGGCGTTGGACGCCAGCTACTCCCCTTTGGGCGTTGGACGCCAGGAATGGGGCTGGTGGCTGGCATTGAACGCCAGTTTTAGGCCTTGATTTCCAAAGCCAAGTATAAACTATTATATATTTCTAGAAATTCCTGGATTTTATCTTTCCATAGCCGTTGAGAGCGCACCATTTGGACTTCTGTAGCTCCAGAAATGCTCCTTCGAGTACATGGAGTTCAGATCCTGATAGCATCTGTAGTCCTTTCTTTGTCTCTGAATTAGACTTTGCCAAAACTCCTCAATTTCAGCCAGAAAATACCTGAAATTATCATAAAATACACAAATTCAAAGTAGAATCTAAAAATGTGAATTTAGCACTAAAACCTATGAAAACATAATAAAACTTAAACAAAACATAACAAAAACTATATGAAAATGATGCCAAAAAGTGTATTAAATATCCGCTTATCAATTGTAATTCTAACTATTCACTTGATACATTTGAAACATTCATCCTTGATAACGCTCATATTCCTCTTTATGAACCATGTGTTCTTTGATTTGGCTTTGAACTTGTTTTCACATAACAATGATCCTTAATTCTTTGAAAACATTAGATGTTCTTTCTTGATTAGTTTGCATCAAAACATGTACTCTAACCATGCCATGTGATAAGCATACTATTTATTCATTTATTTTCATCTCTTTCATCCCTTGTTTTAATTCTTTTTGGAACCAGATTTCATTATCTATCTTTATCATTATTTATACACTTCTTCATAAATCATGTATCCTTCGATCCCGTAAAATCTGGTAAATTAATAAATAATTAATTATGAGTAAAAAATTAGGATATTAAATTCTATAATTTGAAGAAGTAAAAATATTTAACATACGATTTAAAATACTAATTTTAAAGGTTTTAGATAAAAGTTAGGCCAACGGACTAATCGTTGAACCGGGCCCATATTGGGCCCAAGGCCCAACATATATAAGTCCAATTATGAGGCTTCAACCTCACATTCACACTCCAAATAGTGAAAAACACTGGGTGAAGAGAGGGAAGGATATGAACCATAACCCCAAATCACTTCAACTTTCAAATCTTCTTCAATCTGGAGCTCTGATCGGCGCACCGTTTGTGGCCACGCGACCGCCGTGTTGAGCTTTTCAAAACTATCCGAATAAAGTGGTAAGAAATTGACAATTTCTCACCCAGCCTTCTCCTCTTCAATTTCGAAATTTGTGGGTTCATGGGTATTGAGACTTTTGTGTTTGATGATGCTAGGTGTGCTCTAGTAGTGAAAAATTACTGGGTTTTGCTCCGATCATCCGTGGGAATGGTAAGGAACATTTGAACTCTTGTGAAATTTTGAAATTGGTGAACCGTATATTAATTATAGTAATATTGTATGAATTGGATTGAGTTTCATGTTGAATTGGAGTCCAATAATAATTGGCGGTTTGAAACGAAATTCTGGTGGTAGAGCTTGTTAAATTGATTTGGAGACTTGGAGCTTATGGAGGAGAGGATTTTGAGGTGTTTCAAGCTTAGGGAGAAATTGGTCAAGGTATGATTTTGGTTTCTCATAGTTAATATATAATGTTGCGTGAAAACTTAGGCTAGTTGTCCATAAGATAGGTTGAACGGTGTGAAAAAATCGTGCATTGTTGTTGAGATTGAATTGTATGTCGATTGAGTGTGAAATGAATTGGTATGATGGAACTTTAATATGATGCTATGGAATGATGATAATTGTTGATTTTAATAATGATTGGTGAGGGGTATTGCTTGATTTTGAATGGTGAAATTTGGAGTGGAAAGTGTTGAATAAATTGAATGTTTTAGGTGTTGGATGATTAAAAATTGGTTGACGAGTGCTTAATAATGTAGAGGAATGTTTTTGGTATTGCTGAGGGTATAGTTTGATTGGTTTTAAAATGAGAATTTTGGATACTAGAGGTTTTGTAAACTTTGGTAAAAACTTATTTTTAACCAACTTTGGTGGGCCATAACTTGACTTTCGGACTCTCAAATTTTGTAAGACTTTTTTGAATGAAAATTGGATCCGTGAAATTTATAACATCCAAAGAATGGACTAAAAATGATTTTTTATGAAAAAGTTATGCGTGTGGGAAGTTTGGTGTGAAAACAGGTTTTCTACAATTTAAAAGCTTTTTGAAGAAAATGACATTCATGCGTACACGGAGATTGTCATGCGTACGCAAGACCTTGTCTCTATCCATATTTTTGCGTTCGCGGAGGGCATGCGTACGTGACAATGGCAAATGTGAAATGCATGCGTACATGGCGATGTTTGTGCATACGCGAGCCAACACCTCTGCTCCAAATACTTGCGTACGCGGTGGTGGTTTACGTACGCGACTTTACCAATTTTCACACTCATGCACATGACCACTTGTTTTGCCAAAGTTGTATTTTTAAGTTTTCAACCTTTCCTCTAACTTTTCAAACCTCTGTAAATCCTGTTTAGGGTTTGATAGCTAGTTTTTAGGCTACGAAATAAGAGCAAGTATATTGGGGAATTTAGAATTAATATTTGAAAGAGATTTGAGAAGTGAATGGTTGAATTAATGAGGCACTAAAGTGATGAATGATACATGATACATGATTGAGAATGATGTTGACATTGGTGAATTATGATTGAAATATTCATATGGCTTATCTATTTGAATTATTTGATATACGAGTTTTGCTGGGTAGACGCAGTGGCTTGGCACCACTTGCTCCAGGTTGAGACTCGATACTTTGTTAACTCATTGTCACAAGATGTGACAGGACACTTTAATTCTCCGGATTCTCCTATGGGCATGCATATATGTATGCATTTGAGCTTGGGAATTTCTCCATGAATATTTTGAGTTTGGGGATGTGCGCACAAAGGAACAGACCATGGTTAGCTAACGGACATGTCGGGTTCTGCTATATAACTGACAGATAAAACTCATCAGCCATAGAACAGGTATACATCATATACATTTGTTTTTTTTTCTTGAGTGAGCATTATTTTGGTTTGCCTAACTGCTTAACTATGCTTATCTACTACTTGCTCTACTTGCCGTATCTGTACCTCTATCTGTGTTTTTTTGTTTGATTTGTCTGTGTAGGTATTTGAGAGATTTCTCATATAGCAGAGGTGTGATGAGGGTTGTTCCACCTGGGGACCAAGAGGTGTGGAGGAGACAGAAGGTGAAGAGTTAGATTAGAATTGGAATGTAAGAATCAGAAGTTAATAGCCGTTAAAAATAAAATAAAATAATAAATTAATTGCCTAGAATAGGTTCAAAAATTTAGACATCTTAATTAGAAATTTTAAAGGTGAGATTTGAATTCATTGGATTTTTCCGAGTGGAAAAATGTAATTTTCTGCGAAAATTGCGTAAAAATGCGTACCAGTAAATTAGCTGGCAGTAGCAGCTTAAGTATGTCCGGTACTGCATAAGAGTAATAAAAACTGTAGAAGAACTGAAAAAAATATTTAGAATGGAAAATCGGACGCTAATTCTAAAGGTTTTGGCCCAAAGTTGGGCCAAACGAACCAAAAACGCTAATCGGTTGGACCGGACCCAAGTTATGCCCAAGCCCAACATATATATACCCTTTGGATCCAAACCCAACATATAAATACACTAAAATGATGGCTATTTAGCTCATAACACACACACACACACACACACACACACACACACACAAGCAACATGCAGTTGAGGTAGAGAAAGGAGAAACCACCAAAGTTACTATTCACTTTCATCTTCATTTGCTTGTAACTTGAGCTACGATGCTCTAATTTGCATGCCGTTTGCGAACACGCGTAGCTCTTGCTGAGCCCATCATTTCTAACTAAACAAAGTTGGTAAGAACTCAAATTACACACTCCTTTCATCTTTCCTAATAGATTTTGCGTTTTGGTTTTAGTTATTGAGTTGATTTTATGTTTTTGGTTATTTAGGGGTGATCTAGCATTGGAATATTGTTGGGTTTTGTCCCTAATACTATTGGGTAATGTAAGTCACTTTGAAACCCTTGTGGTTTGGTGTATTTGTGAGTCCTAGATATTAATTGTGGTATATTATATGTGTATAGCTTGAATTTGGTGATTTTTGGAGTTAATTTGGCTACTTGGAGCATTGGAATTGAGTTTGGAGGCCTATTTAGACTTGGAAGCTTGTCTTGAATTGTTTTTGGGTGTTTTGTACGTGTTAAGAATCGGCCAAGGAACAGTTTTGATTTTCTTTAGCTAATATGTAATGTTTTGTGAAACTTAGGCTAGTGGACCATAGGATAGGATTGAATTGATGATGATTGTTCATGCTTATTTATGTTGATGATGGTTGTTGAGGAATATTGATGATGATAATTGGTATTGATTATTATTGTTGATGTTGATGACAATTGGTGATGATTGTGAGTCTTAATGATGATTGAATTGAGGATTAAGGATTATGATGGATTTAGCTAATGGTTAATGGTGTTTTATGATGATAATGTTGATAAGAATCTAAGTATATTAGTGAGAATTGAATGGTTTAGATAGTGAATGATTGAGAAATTGTTGAGGAATGTTTGGTATGGACATTTTGATTGTTTTTGGGTATTGTTGATTTAGTTTGAATTGAAGTTTTGGAAAACTAGAAAACTTTGTTAACTTCGGTAAAACCTTATTTTTGATGAACTTTGATGAGTTATAACTTGGCCTCCGGGCTCTAAATTTTGATGAAACTTAATTTAAATGAATGTTGGATCCGAGAGTTTTTAAAACGTTTAAAGAATAGATGGAAAATATTTTAATACAAAAAAGTTATGTGCGTTTAAAGTTTGGGGCAAAAATCTGAATTCTGCAGCTTTTAAAAATTTTCTATGGTTTTTTCAAGGCATGCGTACGTGGACAGTGCACGTGACGTGGAGGTTGGCTACTGCCAAGCACTATCGCGTATGCGACACTGGCATACATACACAAGAATGGCATTTTTACAAGCGTGCATACGCGGCATGTTGCACACGACGCAAGCCTCCCATGCGGTTTTGAGGACTCGCATACGCGAATGGAGCATGCGTACGCGACTTGGGCAAATTGACATCCATGCGTACAAGAGATTGGGCATGCGTACGCATGACTACTATTTTGCTAAAAACTTATTTTTTGACATTTTAATGGTTCTTATAGCTTTCTAAACTTCTCTAATCTCTATTTAAGGCTTTTAGCTAGTGATTAGGTCTTGAGACTAGCGAGGATGAAATTGGTAACTTAAATTAGATATTTTCTGTATGATTTTAGAAGAAAGAGATTTATGCTTGAGAAGTAATGTCGATGGAACAGTTATGTGAATTGATGGAGTACTATATTGATGATGATCTTGTGAAATTGATAACTGATGATGGTTATGACGAGTTTGGAACTCAGAAATAGATGATGAAATTGTTGGATACTGAAAGTGATCACTGAGATTTATTATATATGTTATTGATACATTGAGATTGATGAGTCGCTAGGCACCTGGCAAGGACGGTGGTTGATCCCACTTGTCAAGGTTGCGGCGCTGGCGTAAGGACGATGGTTAATCCCGCTTACGTTGAGATGTGAGGTCTGAGGCAGAGTATCCCGCTTGCATCCTTTCGAGTTGCAAGAGTGGGTCAGGCACTATATCCTTGGGGTACTAAATTTTTGTGACCGAAAGGCGACATCCCAAGAGGATATATCGAGTTGGCAGTTGAACTGACAAGTAACATCATGGCCAATAAGACAGACATTCATCATGTGCATCTTCTAAGTATTTTTTCCTTTGCTTACTTGCATTTAGTGCCTAAATGTATAACATGCTTACTTGATTCTTGAATTACATGTTGTATATGTATATTACCTGTGTTTTACTTACTTGCATTACTTTTGTTTTCTATTGGGATTGAGGAGGTTTGGTAGGCGATGGCGATAGGATCGCATGGCAAATAGGTTGGTGAAGGCTGTGGGACAACAGTGTTTCTGTTTGTTAGAAAATCCTTAGGAGTAGATAATCCTTTATGGATTTTTTTCTGTTTTGAACCTTATATCGTTATACCATATGTTGTTGTTGTTTTTTAGATGCAGATCGCAACACACCTCGGTGAGTTTGCGGGATGGTGACAAAGCGGACGATTGCCTTTATCTTTTGTATTTTGTTTATCTTGCTTTAGTATTCTCTCACTTTTGTATAGTATACTTGTTTCCTTAGAAGCGTACTTTGAGAGACAGGATGTTGCTGTTTTACTTTAAAAACTCTGTTGTATTCTGTTTAAGCTAGTCGGCCTAAACTCCGCAGGTTGTGCCTAGTTCTCTTTTGTATGCTATTTATGTATATACCTTGATTATCTTGTTTCTATGGTCCTTTTCTTATCTTTATGCATTTGTTTATCATGTGTAATGCTTTGCGCTTTTGTATCTCTGTTTTCTACGTCTTTGAGCTTTATGTCTTCATTGGGCTTCTAGTACTATTACTTCCTTCCATACATACATACATAAATATATGAGCATTAGAACTGTCATGGTACTTTGTTATCCTTTGCTTTACGGCTAGAGGTAAGGCTTAGGGTGATAGGGTGTTACCCTTAGTGGTATCAGAGCGGTTTGTCCTTGTGAGCCTGAGGAATGGACCGATTATGCTTTATTGCATACTCTGCGTCATTTTTCTTTCATGCTATTTAGGATATATGTTTGATATGCAAAACATGCTTGTTTTTAAGTGCCTTCTTGGGATAATTAAAGTACGAGGTCGGTCACGTACACGAAGAGAAAATGAGAATGACCAACTGGCCGATAACCATGACGAGTTTATGATGTCGATGACTAACCTGGCGAACTCGATGCAAGCGAGTTCTACTATGACTACACAAGCTATGGAAAGGTTGGGAAAACCAGCCGGAAATGGAGACGAAGAAGGGACCGAAAATAACTTAGGAGGTTCTTCGATGACACTAGCTGCTTTTCTAAAGGTGAACCCGCCGACTTTCAGAAGGACGACAAATCCTACTGAATCAGACAACTGGTGCCAAGCAATGGAGCGTGCATTGCAAACTCAGCATGTCCCAGATACTCAATTCGTGGAGTTTGCAGCTTATTAGCTGATGGAAGAAGCTCAACACTGGTGGCAAGGAGAGTGCCAATTGCTGCAACTTTAGAATGCAGATATTCCATCGAAGTTATTTCGTGCTACTTTCTACAAGAAATATTTTTCAAACTCAATAAGGGAGGCTAGAGAGTTGGAGCTCATGCAGTTAAAGCAAGGGTTGATGTCTGTAGTTGAGTATACCAGTAAGTTTGAGAAACTTTGTAGGTTCTCAAGGATATGTCAGGGAGCCCTTATGTCCTATGAGGGTTAGAAGTGTATCAAGTACCAGGGAGGTCTTCGGGAGAACATTATGAGTATTGTGGCTCCGTTAGAGATTTAGATATTTTTTAAGTTGGTAAACAAGGCCAGAGTTGTTGAGGATTATGCTAAAAAAGTGACGTTGGCAAGGGATAACCGTGGAGGCAACAACAATAGAGGCCGTGGAAAATATTTTCAACCTAGAGGACAAAACTTTAAAAGGGGTGGACCCGCTCCGCAACACACTCAAGGTCAAGGAAACTTCAAAAGGACCAACTACGACAAGTCTCATCAGGTGAAAGGAAAAGGTAAACAAAGTAAAACTTCTCCAGATTTAACTTGTGATCATTGCGAAAATTTTTATCCTTATGATTCGTGCAAGCTGTGTATAGGTGGATTCTTTATTTGTGGATCGTCTAGACACCTAGCAAGGGATTGCACTCGTGAGAGAAACCAAAATACGGGTCAAAACCAACAACAAGTCTGGGTATTTGCTGTGAATGCCAATGATGCTGCTAAGTCGGATCCTCTTATGAGAGATAAATGTTTAATTGGTGACAAGATATTGATTGAATTGTATGATACAGAAGCTTCACATTCATTCATTGCATTTAATAAGGCTGGTGAACTAGGGTTGAAAATCTCATATTTAGCTTTCGATTTGCACGTACATACCCCATCCTAAATAGTTGTGACTATATTAGAGTGTAGGAAAATACCTTTTAAGATTAAGGATAGATCTTTTGTTCATGACTTAATTTGTTTTCCAATGGTTGGGTTGGAGATAATTTTTGGAGTTTGATTGATTATCAAAGAAGCGAGTGCTATTGGATTGCTTTGAGCGATCAATTCGATTTATGTTGGAAGGAAGGAGGAGTAGTTGTAGGTAAGGTATATTACCTGAACTCTGTATTGGTAAACTATAGTGGGGAAGAGTATCAAGGTTATATACCTTTAGTTGCGGATGCGTCGAGCGACGAGCAAAGGTTAGATCAAATTCCGGTAGTTAGGGAGTTTTCTAAAGTGTTTCTTGATGATATTCTCGAATTTCCACCTCAAAGGGAGATTGAATTTATGATATACTTGGTGCCAGAAGCCGGTCCAGTGTCAATTGCGTCGTACAAAATGGCTCTGATAGAGCTGGCTGAACTTAAGACTCAGTTGGAAGAGCTTCTGAACAAGAGGTTCATTTGACCGAGTGTATCTCTGTGGGGAGCGTCAGTTTTATTAGTAAAAGAAAGATAGAGAAATGCGACTCTGTGTGAATTACCGATAGTTAAACAAAGTGGCTGTGAAGAATAAATACCCACTGCCGAGGATTGATTATTTAATGGATCAATTGCAAGGAGATGGGGTAATCTCGAAGATTGATTGGAGGTTAGGTTACCATCAGATAAGAGTGAAAGAGGAGGATATTCCAAAATTTGCATTCAGAACACGCTATGGTCACTATGAATACGCGGTGATGTCCTTAGCATTAACGAATGCGTCTGATGTGTTCATGGATTACATGAACAGAGTATTTCGTTCCTTTTTGGATAAGTTTATGGTGGTGTTCATAGATGACATTCTAGTTTATTCAAAGATGGCAAAAGAGCATGATGAGCATCTAAGGATTGTGTTGCAAATCCTGAAGGAGCGAAAGTTATACGTGAAGCTGTCGAAGTACGAATTCTGGAAGGAAGAAGTAAGGTTCTTAGGTGACATAGTGAGTAAAGGAGGGATAGCAGTGGATCCTTCAAAGGTTGAGGCGGTAATGGAATGGGGGAAGACTGGCGTTAGTGACTGAAGTTAGGAGCTTCTTGGGATTAGCCAAGTATTACAGAAGATTCATCTATGGATTTTCACAAATCGCATTGCCGATGACTAAGCTAACTAGGAAAGATACACCATTTGTGTGGACGTCTGAATATGAGGAAAGTTTTCAAACTTTGAAGGAGAAGTTGACTTTAGCGCCAGTCTTAATTTTACCTGAACCACATGAACTTTTTGAAGTTTACTGCGACGCCTGACTGAAAGGCTTGGGTTGTGTGTTAATGCAACACCAGAATGTGGTACCTTATGCTTTGCGTCAGCTAAGACCACATGAAGTGAATTACCCAACTCATGACTTGGAATTGGCGGCAGTTGTGTTTGAGCTAAAGATTTGGAGGCACTATTTATACGGAGTAAAGTTTTGAGTCTTTTTTTATTACAAGAGTCTCAAGTATATCTTTGATAAGAAAGAGCTTGAGATGAGCCAAAGAAGATGGATGCATTAAGCAGGAAGTCATTGACTTTTGCTTGGATGAGGATTAAAGAGGAGGAATTGGTAAACAAGTTTGCGGAGCTTAAGTTGGACACTGGGAAAGTTTACGGAAAAGTTTGTCTGAATCAATTGCATATGTCGAGTACGTTCAAGGTAGAAATTCAGATGGCCCAATAAGACGAGCAGGAGCTTCAGAAAATGTGCCAACCGATTGGTAAAGAGAGACAAGGAGAATTCACTAAGGACGGTGAAGGGTTATGGAGATACAAAGGGAGGATCTTTGTCCTAAATGTTGGAAGTTTGAGGCAAGAATTATTGTCGAAAGCTCATAACAGCGGATTCTGTATACATCTAGGAAATATGAAGATGTATCACGATTTGAAGAAAATGTTTTGATGGCATGGAATGAAAGGTGAAGATAGAGCACCAGAGACTGTCGAAAATACTACATCCTTTAAAGATTCCTCAATGGAAGTGTGAAGGAGTTGCAATGGACTTTGTAATAGGTTTGCCAAGGACTAGGTCATGACTTGATGCAGTTTGGGTGATCGTGGATCACTTAACTAAGTTCGCTCACTTTCTGCCTATTCGAGTCCACTATTCAACTGGAAGAATTGCCGAGATTGTACATAAGGGAGAACGGTGTGCCAAAGTAGATAGTGTCAGAACAAGATTCCCGATTCACGTCAAGGTTTTGGGGAACTTTTTAAAAAGCTTTCAGTATGAGAGTATGTCTCACCAGGCGTATCATCCACAAACTGACGGACAATCGAAAAGGACTATTCAGAAATTGGAAGATATGCTAAGGGCGTGTGTGTTGGATCAACCGGGAAGTTGGGACCGTTACATGCCATTGGTGGAGTTTGCGTACAACAACAACTTTTTTGAGAGCATTGGGATGGCTCCGTATGATACTTTGTATAGACGGAAGTGCCAGTCTCCACTCTATTGTTATGAAGCAGGTGAAACAAGTGTGTTGGAACCGGATTTGGTAACGAGACTACTGAGAAGATCATGCAAATTTGAGCTAGAATCCTAATTGCACAAAGGCAACAGAAGAGTTATACAGATTAGAGGAGAAACCGTTAGAATTTAAAGCTGGTTGGTGCACAAAACTAGCTATACAGAATTCGCACAGATAGACCAGCAAGTATACCGGGTCGTCCAAGTAATACCTCAGGTGAGTGAGGATCGATACCACGGAGATTGTTGGTTTGAGAAAACAGTGGTTATCTTGCAGATCTTAGTTAGACGGATAGAAAATATAGTTGTCACGCAAAAACGCATAAAATAGATAAATTAATAAAACGTTACTAGATAGATGAGAAATCAATGGTGATGGAACGGTTGAGGCTTCGGAGATGCTTTGTCTTTTCGGATTAACTTTTCTTACTGTCTTCTTCAGTAACTTTCTGAATCCTTCAATGGCAGCCGTAAGTGATTAACTCATGTCCTCTCATCAAGTCAACCTCCTCCACTGCAGCAATCCACCACGTTGAGATGACTCATGTCCACTCATCAAGCCACCTCTAAGTTTCTCACTATAGCAGAAGATGAAGCTCTAAGAAATTCACTCCCCTTCATGATCCTACTCAAGGTGCCACAGATAAGGAAGATCTTCCAGATCAAAGAGTGCTGCTTCTCTGACTCTAGTCTTAATGCCACAGAGACCTTACGCACCCATAGTCAATGGGATTTCATGTCACGTATCCAAAGTTGCTCAGATGCTCTATTGGAATCCGCAATGAAATCTCTAGCTCTGGTTTAACGTATCCGGGTTAGGACTCACACAAAATCCAAGTAGAACAAGGATGATTGTCACGGGTCACCCTCAATTCATAAGATGAAGAACGAGAATGCATAAGAGAATAGAATCAGACATATTGAGAAAGAACTGTAGTATTATTGATCCATGAAACTCAGAAGAGCTCTTAACCTTAACCTTAGGAGGTAAGTGACTCATTCTGACTAAAAAATACAATGAAAGGTTCGAATGGGCCAGAATCCTTTAACAAGGGTGAACTCTTGTATATATATACTAATCTGCTAACTAAGAATTATAGAAATATGATAAACTAGTCTTGTAGTGCGAAAATCTACTTCTAGGGTCCACTTGGTGAGTGTTTGGGTTGAGCTTGAGTGTCTCTCACGAGCTAGGACTCCTTAGGGGCATTGAACACTGGCTAAGGACCCCCTTTTGGGTGTTGGACGCCAGCTGCTCCCCTGTGGGCACTGGACGCCAGGAATGAGGTTGGTGGCTGGCGTTGAATGCCAGTTTTGGACCTTCATTTCCGAAGCAAAGTATGGACTATTTTATATTTCTAGAAAGCTCTGGATGTTAGCTTTCCATAGCCATTGAAAGCGTGCCATTTGGACTTTGTTATCTCCAGAAAAGCTCCTTCTAGTGCACGGAGGTTTGATTTTGACAGCATCTGCAGTGCTTTCTCTGTCTCTGAATTAGACTTCTGCTTAAGCTCCTCAATTTCAGCCAGAAAATACCTGAAATCACCATAAAACACACAAACTCAAAGTATAATCCAAAAATATGAATTTTTCACTAAAACTTATGAAAACATAATAAAATTTAAACAAAACATAATGAAAACTATATGAAAATGATGCAAAAAAGTGTATAAAATATCCACTCATCAAAACACCAAATTTAAATTTTTGCTTCTCCCCAAGTAACCAAAAACAAAGCAGGATAAAAAGAAGAGAAGGATACAATAAATCTCAGAGTTCTCAATGAAGCTCAGTTTCAATTAGATGAGCGGGATTAGTAGCTTTTTGCTTCTAAATAGTTTTGGCATCTCACTTTCTATTGAAGCTCAAAATGATTGGCATCTTTAGGAACTTAGAGTCCAGATGATATTATTGATTCTCCTAGTTCGGTTCTTTTTTATCCTTGAACACAGATTCTTTAGAGTCTTGGCCGTGACCCTAAGCACTTTGTTTTCCAGTATTACCACTGGATACATAAATGCCACAGACACTTAACTGGGTGAACCCCCTTAGGATTGTGATTTAGCTTTTCTAGAATCCCTAGCCAGTGGTGTCCATAGTTCTTAAGCACACTCTTTGTTTTGGACCATGACTTTAACTACTCAATCTCAAGCTTTTTACTTGACACCTTCACACCACAAGCATATAGTTAGGGAAGCAGCTCATTTGAACTGTTTAGGCTAAGATTTAGCCTCTTTCAGGCCCTCCTAACCATTGATGCTCAAAGTCTTGGATCCTTGCTCTTGCCTTTTGGTTTAAAGAGCTACTGACTTTTTCTGCTTTTTCATTTCTTTTTCTACTAGCTTTTTTTCTTATAATTTTTTTTCTTTAATTGCTTTTTGCTGCTTTTTCTTGCTTCAAGAATCAATTTTTGGATTTTTTAGATTACCAATAATATTTCACTTTCATCATCATTCTTTCAAGAGCCAACATTCTTAACTCCAACATCAAATGTGCACTGTTTATTCATGCATTCAGAAAACAAAAGTAATGCTACCACATCAAATAATTGAACTATTCTTAATATAAAACTTGAAATTCATGCATCTTACTTCTCTTTTTCAATTAAAATTTTCTTTTAAGTAAGGTAATAGATGTATGGAATATTTCAAAGCTTTAAAACATTAAGATGATCATGCACTAGAAATAGACAATAAAACACAATACATGAAAAACAGAAAAATAACGTGAACAACAGGGGAGTAAAGGGAACGAATCCACCTTAGTGATGGCGGCTACTACTCCTTCTGGAGGATCCAATGGAATGCTTGATTTCCTCTATGTCACGCCCCTGCCTCTGTTATTCTTCCCTCATGGTTCTTTGTTCTTCCCTCATGGTTCTTTGATCTTCTCTTATGTCATGGAGGATGGTGGAATGCTCTTGATGTCCCATCCTTAGTTGATCCATGCTGGAGCTTAATTCTCCTAGAGAAGTGATACGTGAGCATCTTTCCTATCTTTTTCTAGTGAATTTGCATTAAATTTGTTAAGTTTTATCAAGAATTAATTATCTTTTAGCCACTATGGATGCTACTTTAAGCCTTGTGTAATTCTGTTTATTTTAGGTAGCATCTGGTTGGATTTGATGGAGCTTCCGTAGAAAAAAAGAAAAAGGCCATATAGAGCAAGAATGACTTAGAAGATGGAGAGGAAGCTTGCACAAATGGAATCAGCACAAGAATTAAAGGAGATGACCAGCGAGGAGTGACGTGTGCGCGTACCTGACGTGTACGCGTGATTTGGAGCTTTCCATGGCGACGCGTACGCGTACCTTACGTGTACGGGTGAAAAGCGAAATTGCACAGCGACGCATGTGCGTACCTGACATGTACGCGTGACACGCGAAGAAGACCATCGACTCGTACGCGTGACTGACGCGTACGCGTGACAAGCGCAAAGTGCAGAAAATTCTAATTTTAAATTCTGATTTAAACTTTTATTTAAAAATAGGAAAAGATATTATTTAGTTTTAGAAAAGTAGATTTTAAATTAATTAGGATTAGATATAAAAGGGAAAGAAAACTTCCCTTCAGGGGATTTCCAATTAGTTAACTTTTCATTCCACCTCTACCAAAATACATTTTATCAGAATCCTTATTTTCTCTTTGCCATGAGCAACTAAACCTCCACTATTAAGGTTAGGATCTCTGTCAATTGTATGGATTGATTTTATTGTTTTTCTATTTTAATTCATGTACTGATTTATATTTAAGAGTTGTTTTCGTTCTTTATTTTATGAATTTGGGTGGAACGGAAGTATGACCCTCTTTCTAATTGAGTTCTTGTATAACTTGGAAAAGCTCTTTACTTGAACAATAGCTTATTCTCCTAAATTTTAGTTATCTGGATTTAACGGGATACGTGACATATAATCCTCTTATATTTGGGTAATTAGGATTTTTGTGGCATAATAACTAGAATTAAACTTCACCCCCTAATTGGAATTAATTGACCAAGAAATTGGCGGTTGATGAATTTTAGAGGAGACTAGAAAGGTCTAAGGAATTAGGGTCTAGTCACTTATAGTTTTCTATGAATTAAATCTTGTATGATTAAAATAGTTAGTAAGAAAAATCAATCTGGAAAATAGATATCTCTGAAACCTTAACTGTTTATCCATATATTATTCTCAACTTATTTACTGCTTGCTTTATTAAATTTCTAAATTATTGTTTAATGCTTTTGAATACCAAAACACTCTTTTCTGTTTGTCTAACTAAGTAAATTAATCAACCATTGTTGCTTAGTCCTTCAATCCTTGTGGGATCGATCCTCACTCACCTGAGGTATTACTTGGTACGACCCGGTGCACTTGCCAGTTAGTTTGTGGTTATAAATTCTGCACCAAGAAGTGTGTAAGTGGTCCCAATAGTCTTGGGAAGAAAAATGCATCCCTTGAGGCATCCCAGGGATTTCTTGTTGAGGCAGCTCTATATGCTCTTGCTGTGGTCCATGTGCTGGCTCTCTAGTTTGCTCCATCCTACTTTTAGTGATGGATTTGTACTCCTCAATAGGAATGTCTCCTTCTATGATAATTCCAGCTAAATTGTATAGATGACAGATAAGGTGGGGGAATGCCAACCTTGCTAAGGTGGAAGGCTTTTCGGCTTTCTTGTACAACTCTTGAGGTATTACCTCATGTACCTCCACCTCACTTCCAATCATGATGCAATGAATCATGACCGACTACTAGTAGGAATGATAGACCGTTGGATAAATTCCAACCATCCTCTAGCTACGAGCTTGAGGTCAAGCCATCTCAGTTGGACAGGCTTGCCTTGAGCATCCCTTTTCCACTGAGCTCCTTCCACAAAAATGTCTGAAAGGACTTGGTCCAGCCTCTGGTCAAAATTGACTCTCCTAGTGTAAAAATGCAGGTCTCCTTACATTACTGGCAAATGGAGTGCCAACCTTACACTTTCCGAATTGAAATCCAAGAGACACCCTCGGACCATGGTATGACAATTTTTGGGACTTGGGTTCACGCTTGTATCATGATTTTTTGTGACCCATGCATTGGTATAGAACTCTTGTACCATCAATATTTTGACTTCTGAAATAGGATTGGTTAGGACTTCCTGACCTCTCCTCTGGATTTTTCTTCGGATCTCCGGGTACTCATTCATTTTTAGCCTAAAAGGGACTTCAGGAATCACCTTTTTCTTTGCCACTACTTCATAGAAGTGGTCTTGATGAGCTTTGGTGATGAATCTTTCCATCTCCCAAGATTCGGAGGTGAAAGCAACTGCTTTTCCTTTCTCTTTCTAGAGGATTCTCCAATTTTGGGTGCCATAAGTGTGAATGGAAAGCAAAAAGCAAGGCTTTTTCAACACCAAACTTAAAATCTTTGCTCGTCCTCGAGCAAAATAGGAAGAAAAGGGAAGAAAGGAGTTGAAGAAGACGAGAATAGAGGGGATGGAGAGGGATAGTGGATTCGGCCAAGTAGGACTTTAATGTATGGATGGTGTGTGTATGAAGGGTAGGAAGAAGGTGTTATTTATAGGAGTGAGAAAGGTTGGGTTCGAATGAATGGGTGGAAATTGAGTGGAAAATTTTGAATTAGGTAAGATCCACAATCACATTATATCATCATTGCAAAATACTATAATACTAGTCTAAGTCATAACTACTTCTAATTATATCATCATCATTTTTCAAAATACCATAATACTAGCCTAAGTCATAATAACCTCGAACTATATCATCTAATTTTGCAAAAAATATAATAACAAAAGAATGTTGAAATAGCTAAGTAGCAAGTAGGTTTATCATCATCATGTCCACTGTAAGGCCCACATCGGTTGGGGAGGGGAACGAAGCATGCCTTATAAGGGTGTGGATACCTCTCCCTAGCATGACGCGTTTTGACGAGTGAGTGTGGGGGCTTCGGCTAGCATCCCTATCGTCAAAGGCAAAACCGTGAGGGCTTGTGTGCCAAAACGGACAATATCGTGCTAGCAGGTGGTCTGGGCTGTTACAGATGGTATCAGAGCAGTCCTTCCTGTAGAGCTTGAGGAATGGACCGACTATGCTTCGATTGCATACTCTAAGCGTTTGTCATGTATTAGGTCTTATCGAATGACGAAGATTAGAGCTCTATGCACATGACGATCTATTGATTAATGCCATTAGCCTTGCGTTGCATAATTCCTGATATTAAGTTTGGCCGGCTTAATACTAGTGAATTATGTATATGAAAGTACTAATGGGTTATCATAGATGATATGCGAGTTTTACGTAAAACGAATTGTGGGTTTTGGGAACGTTAGTGATAAACTACTATTTTATGGTTTATCTTGTGCTAATTTGAGTGGTTCTTATCAACTCTCAGCTCACTTATTCATACAAAATGCATGGCTTTACATTCTCCTTCCTAATTTTGTACTATGATTGAAAACATGCTTCTTTGGGCCTTAAATTTGCTATGATTAATCCTCTCTTATTACCATTCAATGCCGTGATATGTGCGTTAAGTGATTTTAGAGATTATAGGGTAGAAATGCCTTAGAGGATGGAAAGGAAGCATGCAAAAGTGGAAGGAATACAAGAAACTGAAGGAACTGCTAAAGCTGTCCAGCCTGACCTCTTGGTACTAAATTGACCATAACTTGAGCTATAGAGTTTTAAATGATGCGGTTCTAGTTGCGTTGGAAAGCTAACATCCGGGGCTTTGCAACGATATATAATTTGCTATAGCTTCCTCGAAGATAGGTGACACAAACGCGTGGATCACGCGGATGCGTGCCTAGCACAAATTGGCAGCGATGCGGACGCGTGCCTAAAGCAGAACACAACTGACGCGCACACATGGACGACGCGGACGCGTGCCTAAAGTAGAATACAACTGACATGCATGTGTGACAGACGCATATGCGTGATAAGGAAAACTCCCAGATGACGTGCACGCGTGACCCACGCGCACGCGTGACAGACGCCACGTGCAGGAATCTGCAGAAAACGCCCTCAGCGATTTCTGGACCCCTTTTGACCCAAATCCAAGCCTAGAAAACATAGATTAGAGGCTATAAAGTGGGAGAACCCATTCATTCAAAAAGACGACAATTCAAACAACATTCATAATTCACAATTTTAGGTTTTAGATGTAGTTTTAGAGAGAGAGAGAGACAGGTTATCTCCTCTCTCTTAGGATTTAGGATTAGGATTAGGATTTAGGATTTCTATTATGATTAGGCTACTTCTCTTCATTTTAGGTTCAATGTTCCTTTAATTTATTTTCTACTTTTATTTATTCTATTACTTTAATTGTTATTTATCTTTTCAAATTTGCTTATGAACATTTCCATGTTAGATTTGAATATTCTATTTAATATAATTTGAGGCTTTTCAGATTTATGATTGTTTTATTCTATTTATGATGCTTTTAATTTAATTTAGATTTTTCTCCTTTTGGTTTTGGTTAAGTAATTGGTAACACTTGAGTTATCAAACTCAGCGGTTGATTGAGCGTTGGAAACTGCTGATTGACTTGGATCCCTCTAAAGCTAGTCTTTCCTTAGGAGTTGACTAGGACTTGAGGAATCAAGTTAATTAGTCCACTTGACTTTCCTTTATTTAGTAAGGGTTAACTAAGTGGGAGCAATAACAATTCTCATCACACCTGATAAGGATAATTAGGATGGGATTTCCAGTTCTCATACCTTGCCAAGAGATTTTCTAATTATTAATTTATTTTCCTTGTCATTTAAATTACTTGTTCCTTATTTCAAAAACCCAAGATTCTACCTTTTCCATAACCAATAATAAATACACCTCCCTGAAATTCCTTGAGAAGACGACCCGAGGTATAAATACTTCGATTATTATTTTTATTAGGTTTGCTTAAGTGACAACCAAAATTTTTGTATAAAAGGATTCTCTGTTAGTTTAGAAACTATACTTACAACGCGATTATTCTTATAAAATTCTAAATTAGTAAGAATCCGATCGTCAAAATGGCGCCGTTATCGGGGAATTACAAATGTGTGCCTTATTATTGGTTATTGTAAATATTTTCTTTTGCTTGTTTATTTGTTTCTGTTTTTATTTTTGTTTTTAATTTTTATTAGTTACTATGAGTTCTCACCGTCGTCGCTTTGCGTTTGGTTCTAATGTTGTTGAAAGGAATGGAAGCTATAACAGGAACATGCATCAAGGTCAAAACAATCAAAGATGGAAGGAGCCACGAGGATCTGATCAACCCTTTCAGCAACAACACCTTCCAAGGTACCATGGACAACGACCATTCTACAATGCATGCCAAGACAATAGTTATGGTGGACCTCTTCATGACAACCAACCCCCACCAAGTTACTATGGTCAAGAGCCATTCCGAGGTGCGTACCAAGATGATAGATATGGTGGACCCCCTTGTAGTTACCAACAAGCTCCATCATATGCCAATGAACCACCTCCTCAATGTAGCTTTAAACCACCAAAATCACAAGCCCCTTTACACCATTCACCTCCATATGACCCTAACCCTTACCCACCCCAATTCCAACCCAATTACCCCCAAGGACCACCACTTCCATATGCACCATGTCCATATCCATTGATCCAAGAATCACAGGCTCGCCTCAAGGAAACAGTAGATCAATTTCATGCAACCCTTCATCAACTGGAGCAAGAGATAAATCAATTACCTTCCAGACATTTGGACACTCAAGAAACCCCCATGGCTTCATGTGGAGAATCTAATGAAGAACGTAGCATGAAGGAGACGCTAGAAACTCTGGTGGACAGTGAGTAGCATGACTTTGTATTGGAACAATTGGAGGAAGCCATAATCATTGAAGAGGAAGAAATGGTCGAAGACTTAGGAGATGCGGAACGTCCATGGGAAAGTCCAGTCATAGAGCCCCCTTCTAAGGAGTTTGAATTTGTTGTTGAGAAGGGTGTACAACCTCCAAGGCATATCATGGTTGAAGACTTTGAATGGGATGATCAAGAGATGGATTCAATCATTGATGAATTCTTATCTACATTTGAATCCTCTCCCATTGGACTTGACACGGAGATTAAAGAAGAAGAAGCACAACCTCCCATGCCCTTGGTGAACAATGAAGAAGAGATCGAATTGGAAGAAAGCTACCAAGAAGAAGAGGTTGATATTGAAGAAGCTTGCAAAGAGGTGGAAGTTGTCAAGGAAGAGCACAAGGGAGTGGAGCTTGAAATCACCTTGCCAAAGTTGTTGGAGACCTCTCCGCCTAAGTCACCATCATCCTTCACAACATTCAAGTGGGTAAAATTCATATCCCTTAGCTTTCTCATCCCACTTGAATATGGTTTACTTGAGACAGATGGTCAACTTAGAGCTCTTTGTGGTATTAAGAGTAAGAGAAAAATGGTTAGTGGTAGGAGTTGCCCTGCAAGGTTCAATACGGTTGCACACTCTAAGTTGAAGTGCAAGTATTGGTGTAGAGCTTGATTGAATGCGTCTAGGAAGCTGTTTGGATGCCGTAGTGAGAATTCGGATTGCTTACCACCCGGATGGAATCATCATGTTTCACTTGAAGACAGGTGCAAAAGCAAGGTTTGGGACCCCGGAATTCATTCTGGCAATCAACACTCTTGGGGCCATGTCACTTGCTTTAATTTGCTTGAAGGCTTTATGCAACTAGTATGGGATCCCGGAGGCCATTGGAATTACAAACATTGGTGGAGATCCCTGAATGAGTTCAAGCACAAGCCTCCATAACAAAAAGCTCCCCAATTGTCCAACTTAAGGACTTTAACCAAAAGTGCTAGGTGGGAGACAACCCACCATGCTATAATCGTTCTTTTTCAGTCTTAGTTTTATTTTATTTTGTTTTATTCTTAATTTTATTTTATTCTATTTTTCTTAGTGTTCAGTTATAATATCTGCATCAGCATCTGCATTTTGTATTCTGCATACTACATATAAAAAAAAAGCGCGTCCCACGCGTGCGCGTGAACCACGCGCACGCGTCACATGCGATGCTAAACCTTACAGAGAGTTGCGCGGGAGCGTGGCTGGAGGCGTGCCTCAGGCACAAACACTCTCACGCGAATGCGTCCATGACGCATCCGCGTCAATTGCAAAATCAGCCATCCACGCGTACGCGTCACCCACACGTACGCGTGACCCTACAAATCGGCGTAAAGAGGTGTCAGGCCGAAAGTTGTGTTGGCCTGGTGCGGGCACTGTGCCCAAGTAACAAAATCACCGTACGCATCCCTGACGCGTGCGCACCATTTTCAAATTCTGACTACCCACGCGCACGCGTGGGCGACGCTTACGCGTCACATGGTTTATGCAGTTTTCACGCGCACGCGTGTCCTGCGCGCACGTCGCATCCCATTTTTAATTTCCCTCCCTTTTATTCTATCGTTTCTCCATCTTTCTTCATTCTTTCTTACTTTCTTCTTCTTCACCCCTTTAACTTCTCATCCTTCTTTACTTTCATTCTATTTTCCTTAATTTATTTGCATACTTTCATTCATTTCATTTTAATTTTGTGCATATTTTTATTTTCTTTTCTAAATTTATTATTTTTCCATTGGTGTTAAATTTTCTTATTTAACTGTTGCATCTTCTCTTGAATTATCCTGGTGCTTCATGACTTGTTTTATTCTGATTGAGTAGTATTATTTAAATCAATGCTAATCTTTTATGATACTTGTACTCCTCTTGCACTGATATAAACTTATACTGTCTTTCATTACCCACACTCCTCCCCTTTGTTGCAAATTTTGCACCACTGGTATGCCATGTGCTTCTATTATTTTCTCACTTGCATGTTGTAGCTACCATGTAATTGAGACCCTCATTATTTGGCATTAACTCACCCATACTTTATTTTTTTCTTATCTTTATTTCTGGATTACTTTTCTTCCCTTTTATCTTCTTTCAGGATGGCCACAGAAGAAGGGAAAGGAAGAACTTCTATATGGGGCAACAGACAAGTCCATCTGCACAATCTCTAGAGAAAAGCATCAGTTGTAGCAGCCCGTCCACCTGCACATCTCAGCATGCACCGAGGACGGTGCAATCTTTAAGTGTGGGGAGGTCGATACCGACTTCCGTAGGTTAGTGATTTTCTTCTCAACACCAATGTTTTATTTTCTTTGAGTTAGTTGTTGCATTTGCATGTTTGATTGTATTTTTTCTTAATTTTGTGCATATTTTACCACCACTTGGTTGAAGTAATAATTTCTTTTTCAAGAAACTTTTTATAGCATTTCACTCATTTGAATTAAACTTTTTGAAAAACTTGTTTGAAGAAATTTTAATTTGGAACATGGTTTAAGAGCACGAACACACAAAACCAGTGAGATTTTGAGCCTATTTGATTGGTTGCATTTTACCAACCAATATTTTATTTTTGGTGTGTGTTTTTCTCTCTATAATTATGATCTTTGTCTTGCTTAATTCTATATTTCTATTATTTTATATATGCATACACTTACATGATTGAGGCCTTTGTTTCACTGAGCTTACATACCCATATGGCCTTACCCTTTCATTATCCTTTGCAAACCAATGTTGAGCCTATTATACCCCTTTGTTCTTTACTTTAGCTCATCACTAACTCTAAGTGGAAAACAATAATGTCCTTAATTTGAATCCTTGGTTAGCTTAGACTAGTGAGAGTGCTCACGAATTAAGTGTGGGGAAATTGGGATTGAAAACATTTGGTTTGAGAATTGAGTATGTTAGATTTTTCTGAAAATGTGAAAGAATGTTGAGAATATGTTCATGCATTCAATAATTTAATCATATGCATTGAGAAAACAAAAGAAAAAAATAAATATAAAAATAAAAAAAAGAGAGAGAAAAAGAAAAGAAAAAGAGCAAATAAGTAAAAGGGGACAAAATATCCCAAAGTAAATGTTGGTAGCAATGCATATGAGTTGTACTAAAGTTGGGATGCATGAATATGTGGTAAACATAGTTAATGGACAATTAGATTTTGCATTATGATTACATGGATTGTCTAAAGTTAGGTAAAAAGTTTAAGTTAATTAAGGATTCAGATTTTAGTCCACTTAACCAAATACATTCCTACCTTGACCCTAACCCCATTACAACCCTTAAAAGACCTCTTGATATGTCTATCTGTGCATTAATTCTTTGTTGATTGGTATAAGAAAAGCAAGCCTTAGAAAGCAAGGTTAGTAGAGAATTGAGAGAATCAAACCTTAAACACTTGAGCGATTAGAGTGCATACACTTCCAGTGAAGGTTCGATGCTCGATTCCTTGTTCCGGGCTTTCACGAGCTATTTTCTTTTGCAATTTTACTTGTACCTTATTTTATGATTTAAATTAGTGAGATCCAGTTCATACTTCTTCTTGAAGTATTTGTTTACTTTTTAACCAAGTAGGTAGAAACATTTTGCATGTAGTTGCATTTATATAGATAGGTTGCATTTCATACTTTCTACCATTCCTCTTCACTCTTATAGTTTCTCTTGAGCTTAGCATAAGGACATGCTAATGTTTAAGTGTGGAGAGATTGATAAACCACCATTTTATGGTTTATCTTGTGCTAATTTGAGTGGTTCTTATCAACTCTCTGCTCACTTATTCATACAAAATGCATGGCTTTACATTCTCCTTCCTGATTTTGTGCTACGATTGAAAACATACTTCTTTGGGCCTTAAATTTGCTATGATTAATCCTCTCTTATTACCATTCGATGCCGTGATATGTGCATCATGTGATTTCAGAGATTATAGGGTAGGAATGGCTTAGAGGATGGAAAAGAAGCATGCAAAAGTGGAAGGAATACAAGAACCTGAAGGAACTGCTAAAGTTGTCCAGCCTGACCTCTTAGTACTAAATCGACCATAACTTGAGCTACAGAGGTCCAAATGATGCGGTTCTAGTTGCGTTGGAAAGCTAACATCTGGGGCTTCGCAACGAAGATAGGCGACGCAAACACGTGAATCATGCAGACTCGTGCCTAGCACAAATTGGCAGCGACGCGCACGCATGGACGACGCGGACGCGTGCCTAAAGCAGAACACAACTGACGCGCATGCATGGACGACGTGGACGCGTGCCTAAAGTAGAACAAAACTGACGCACACGCGTGACTGACGTGTACGCGTGATAAGGAAAACTCCCAGATGACGCGCACGCATGATCCACGCGCACGCGTGACAGAAACCACGTGCAGCAATCTGCAGAAAACGCCCTCAGCGATTTCTGGACCCTTTTTCACCCAAATCCAAGCCCAGAAAACATAGATTAGAGGCTATAAAGTGGGGGAACCCATTCATTCAAAAAGATGACAATTCAAACAACATTCATAATTCACAATTTTAGGTTTTAGATGTAGTTTTAGAGAGAGAGAGAGAGGTTATCTCCTCTCTCTTAGGATTTAGGATTAGGATTAGGATTTAGGATTTCTATTATGATTAGGCTACTTCTCTTCATTTCAGGTTCAATGTTCCTTTAATTTATTTTCTAGTTTTATTTATTCTATTACTTTAATTGTTATTTATCTTTTCAAATTGGCTTATGAACCCTTCCATGTTAGATTTGAATATTCTATTTACTATAATTTGAGGCTTTTCAGATTTATGATTGTTTTATTCTATTTATGATGCTTTCAATTTAATTTAGATTTTTCTCCTTTTGGTTTTGGTTAAGTAATTGGTAACACTTGAGTTATCAAACTCAGCGATTGATTGAGCGTTGGAAACTGCTGATTGACTTGGACCCCTCTAAAGCTAGTCTTTCCTTAGGAGTTGACTAGGACTTGAGGAATCAAGTTAATTGGTCCACTTGACTTTTCTTTATTTAGTAAGGGTTAACTAAGTGGGAGCAATAAAAATTCTCATCACACCTGATAAGGATAACTAGGATGGAATTTCCAGTTCTCATACCTTGCCAAGAGATTTTCTAATTATTAATTTATTTTCCTTGTCATTTAAATTACTTGTTCCTTATTTCAAAAACCCAAGATTCTACCTTTTCCATAACCAATAATAAATACACCTCGCTGCAATTTCTTGAGAAGACGACCCGAGGTTTAAATACTTCGGTTATTATTTTTATTGGGTTTGCTTAAGTGACAACCAAAATTTTTGTACGAAAGGATTCTCTGTTGGTTTAGAAATTATACTTACAACACGATTATTCTTATAAAATTCTAATTTAGCAAGAATCCAATCGTCAGTTAGAAACTATTTCTTGAGGCTATTCAGTTGTGTGTCTTGAATTCTATTCGAATCGACCTGTTCTTTCATATCCTAACTTGAAGTTCTTGTTTTCTATTCCTCTTAAAAGTAGTTTGATTTTTTCAACTTTATTCCTCTATTCATATGCATTCTTGTTTAATCTTAATTGCATATGCTTGCTTGAAATCCTTGTTGCATCTATCTTTCTCTGTTTGAGTTCTTCCTGATTCAAATATTCTTTGATATAGCTTTGAACTTGTCTTAATGCACTGTGCCTTTTAACTCCGGGTTCCGAGTCCATGCTTAGAGAAATTGTTGATTCAGTGTTCCTCTTTTTTGACAGTGATTACAGCCAATTTTGAAAATTTTATAAGAATTGCTGTTGGTTAGATATATACTTATCTATATTGGAAACTTTGAAGATCACTTGTACAGTTTAACAACTATGTATTCCTGATGCCTCGCTTGTACTTTTATTGGTTTATGGAACTACACTTACTTTAATTGTAAATTGCCTTTCTAGTATTTCTACTATAGCTCCAAGGCACATCTTCATTTGATTAGGTATTTGGGTATTTTTCAAAATTCTGGAAAGAAAGAATTTTTCGCTTTTACTCCGGTTGAGTTTCGTTTGGTAAGCTTCACCTAATTTATTTTGATTTGAGTTTGGTTTAGCCTACTACATTGTTTATGCCATTGTGATTCTTTTGAAAATGTTGGACTCATAGCTTTCTTCGTATGAGCGGACTAATTTTCCCTTAAGCTTTCATCTTCATGAATGTTATACTTGATTCTGTTTTAATTATTCTTCTACCTCTTGTGAACACTACAATCAATCTCAGCTTCCCTTCTCTGGTGAATCTCATTCTTATATGAGTCAGTTTAATTCGTTTCAAAATAGTGCATCGTTTATTCTCTCATTGTCTCTACCAGAGTTTTTAGTCAAAGATTTATCCTTGAGAAATTACTAATGATTGAGTTGTCTTTTTCTATGACTTTTGTATTCTTTTGGATCACCTGAAAGCTTGTTTGATGTCTCATGCCTAGTGGATCTTGTTTGAACTACTTTGATTTAAGATCCTTTCTTTTATGGCTTGAATCTTTTTAAGTACATCCTAATTTTCTTGAATATCCTTCTGAGATGGTGATTTCAAGTGTACTTTTGGAGTCCTGTTTTGAATCTTATAAAAAAGTTTTATTTCTCTTTGAAGAAGTTCTAAATCGAATGTATTTTTCAGCTGCTTGGTTGTAATAGAAACCATTGTTCAATTTTGACGAAAGTATTTTGGTAGCAGTATTGCGGTTTAAAGTTTTAAACAGGCTCATATTTTAGTATTAAATAGTATAAAAGTCGTCGTAATGTCCGAGCTATCAGAGTAGCGCAGCTGGAAGCGTGAGCTTTGGTAGTTAGGGTGTTACAATATGGTATCAGAGTCAGAACCCGGATCGATGTGCCAGCGAGGGTGCTGGGCTCCCTTAGGAGGGTAGATTGTAAGGTCCCACATCAATTGGAGAGGGGAACGAAGCATGCCTTATAAGGGTGTGGATACCTCTTCCTAGCATGACGCGATTTGACGACTGAGTGTGGGAGGCTTCGGCTAGCATCCCTATCGTCAAAGGCAAAACCGTGAGGCCTTATGTGCCAAAGCGGACAATATCGTGCTAGCGGGTGGTCGGGGCTGTTACAGATGGTATCAGAGCCGGAGCCCGAATCGTTGTGCCAGTGAGGGCACTGGGCTCCCTTAGGGGGTGGATTGTAAGAGGAACGAAGCATGCCTTATAAGGGTGTGGATACCTCTCCCTAGCATGACGCGTTTTGACGAGTGAGTGTAGGGGATTTCAGCTAGCATCCCTATCATCAAAGGCAAAACTGTGAGGCCTTGTGTGCCAAAGTGGACAATATCATGCTAGCAGGTGGTCAGGGCTGTTACATCCACTGATCCTGAGTGGCTAGGGATTTCGAGTTCCCTGCCCCCTTGTGGCGTTGAACGCCCAGCTTTCTGCTCCAGGCTGGCGTTCAACGCCAGCAATGTGCCTCTCATTGGGCGTTGAATGCCCTTGAAGGACCTCCTTCCTAGCATTCAACGCCAGGTCTGTGCCTCTGTTGGGGCGTTGAACGCCTAGGTTCTGCCCCCTGACTGGCGTTTAACGCCAGCTTCAGGCTCCCTAGCTGGCGTTCAATGCCAGCATTTTGCTCCGTGGCTGGCATTCAACGCCAGCAAGATCTCTGCTCCAAGGTGTTCTGTTTCCAGCTCTGACTATTTATGTTTCTATTCTAACTACTGTACATGATCACAAACTTAAACAAATATGAAAATTAACTGAAATAACTTAAATAAACTCAAAGAAAAACAAGAAAACGTTAATTATTGATGGGTTACCTCCCAACAAGCACTTCCTTAACGTCACTAGCTTGAGGGTTAGCACCTTTTGGAGATTGATAGGGGCTCAGAATTTCGCCCTTTACAGTGAACTTCTTGCCTGTGCTCTCATGGACAAGTTCCACATGTTCCAGAGACAGCATGTTGTTCACAGTATGTGGAATGACTGGATTGTCAGTGAAGATAACTCTCACACTAGGTGAGAGGCCTTCAGTGGGATCTTCTTGTCCCTCCAGCCTTTAGGTACTTTCTTCTTAGTACCAGTATTTTCAGTGCTTGATAATGGCTGCTCAACGTAAAACTTAGGTGTCTAGTGTCTCTCTATAGCTCTGCACTGAGAGAGAGGGTTGAAACACTAAGTGTTGCATAACTGTCTCTTTTTTGTCAGAGGAAGAGTTGGTGTTAGGCATCTTGACCAAGATGTGGTCCTCCCATAACTATAGAATCAGTTCTCCCTTTGCTACATCAATGATGGCATTGGAAGCAGCTATGAAGGGTCTTCCAAAGATGATGGATTCATCCTCTTCCTCCCCAGTTTCCAAGATTATAAAATCTGACGGGATGTAAAGGTTCTCAACCTTTACTAAGACATCCTCTACTAGACCATAAGAATTTTCATTGACTTGTCTACAATCTCTAATGAGATTCTTGTAGCTTGTACATCAAAGATTCCCAACCTCTCCATTACAGAGAGTGGCATGAGGTTGATGCTTGACCCTAGGTCACACGGAGCCTTATCAAAGGTAATGGTGCCTATGGTGCTAGAAATCAGGAAGCGTCCGGGATCCGGCAGCTTCTGAGGTAGTTTCTACTGAACCAAGACATTGAGTTCCTTGGTAAGCACTGGAGGTTCTTCCTCCAATGGCTCTGTGCCACAGAACTTGGCATTCAACTTCATCAGAATTTCTAGGTACCGAACAACTTGATCTTCCCTAGTTTCTTCTTCCTCATCAGAGGAAGAGTACTCTACAGATTCTATGATCTTCAACTAGGCATTCAAGGAAACTTCAATGGGCTCCTCATGAACCTTGGGTTCTATCAGTTCCTCAATAGGGAAGCTCTCAATGGCCTTAGGGTAACCAACTATCCCTATTGTGGCATTCAACACCAAAACTTGTGTTTCTTTGGGAATTAAATGCCCAGCTTGAATACCTTCACTGGCGTTCAACGCCAGCTTTTGTGCTGCCTTGGGACGCCAAGTAAGGACCTCCTTACTGGCATTCAATGCCAGTAATAGTGGCTTGTTGGGCGTTGAATGCCCAGTAAGAACCTCCTTACTGGTGTTCAACGCCAGTGATGGTGGCTTGTTGGGCGTTGAACGCCCAGTAAGGTCTTCCTTAATGGCGTTCAGCGCCAGAGATGGCTCACCCTTGGGTGTTGAACACCCAATAAGGACTTCCTTACTGGCGTTCAATGCCAGATTATCCCCTTCAGGTTCGGCCTCAGCTTCTACAGTGATGGCCTTGCACTCTTCTCTTGGGTTCACTTCAGTGTTACTAGGAAGAGTGTTAGGAGGGGTCTCAGGGATTCTCTTGCTCAGCTGACCAACTTGTACCTCCAGATTTCTAATGGGGGACCTTGTTTCTGTTATGAAACTGTGAATGGTCTTAGATAGTTCAGAGACTGGTTGCTAAGTTAGAAAGACTCTGCTTAGAAGTCTCCATCTGTTGCTGAGAAGATGGGAATGGTGGTCTGTTGTTGAACCTATTTTGGTTTCTTTTACCTTGATTATTGTTAAAGTCTTGCTGAGGCTTCTATTGATCCTTCCATGAGAGGTTAGGATGATTCCTCCATGAAGGATTGTAGGTGTTTCCATAAGGTTCTCCTATATAATTCACCTCCTCCATTGAAGGTTGATCTGGGTCATAGGCATCTCCATCATAGGAGGTGTCTTGAGTGCTGCCAGTTGCAGCTTGCATTCCAGTCAAATGCTGAGAAATCATATTGACCTGTTGGGTCAAGATCTTGTTCTGAGCTAATATGGCATTCAGAGTGTCAACCTCTAGAACTCCTTTCTTCTGAGCTACCCCATTGTTCACAGGGTTCCTCTCAGAAGTATATATGAACTGGTTATTTGCAACTATTTCAATGAGTTCATGTGCCTCTGCAGGCGTTTTCTTTAAGTGAAGTGATCCACCAGCAGAAAGAGAGCATGTTAGGAGGACACCTCCTGATCAGTTGCTTGTATCTTTTCCAAGCTTCATAGAGGGATTCACCCTCTTTCTGTCTGAAGGTTTGAACTTCTACCCTGAGCTTGCTCATCTTTTGAGGTGAAAAGAACTTGGCCAAGAAAGCATAAACCAACTTTTCCTAAGAGTCTAGGCTTTCCTTAGGTTGAGAATCCAACCATATCCTAGTTGTGTCTCTAACAGTAAAAGGAAAAAGCATAAGCCTGTAGACCTCAGGATCCACTCCATTGGTCTTAACAGTATCACAGATTTACAAGAATTTAGATAAGAACTGATGTGAATCTTCTAGTGGGAGTCCATGAAACTTGCAATTTTGTTGCATTAGAGAGACTAACTAAGGCTTTAGCTCAAAGTTATTAGCTCTGGTGGCAAGTATAGAGATACTTCTTCTATAGAAGTCAGAAGTGGGTGCAGTGAAGTCACCAAGAGCCTTCCTTACATCTCCTCCATTGTTTGGTTCAGCTGCCATGTCTGTACTTTCAGTTTCTTGTTCGAAAAGTTCTGTGAGATCTCTTCTAGAATGTTGTGCTTTAACTTGTTGCAAACACTTCCTTAGAGTCCTCTCAGGTTCAGGATCAAGATCAAAGAGAGGTTATTTATCTCTGTTCCTGCTCATAAACAAGAAAAAGAAGACAAGAAAGAAGAAAAATTGGAGCTCTATGTCAAAGGATAGAGAACTTCCCGTGAGATGTGAGAATGAAGATAGAGAGAAGAGAAGAAGAATTCAAATAAAAGGGAAGAAGAATTCGAAAATTAAGAAGTAAAAAGAGAAACTAGAATTAAAATATTTTTGTTTTTATTTTATTTATTAATTAAATATAAATTAAAAGCTAATTGATTAAAAAGGTTTTGAAAATTGAAAGATGATTTTCGAGAAAGAAGAGAGAGAAATAGAAGAGAAGTTTTCGAAAATAGAAGAGAGATGAATAGTTAGGAAGTTTTGAAAAAGAAGAAGGAGAGAACAAATAACTGATTAAGAAAGATTTGAAATTAAGATAAGATAGAAGATTTGAAAAAGATTTGTTTTTAAAATTTGAAATTAGAAAAGGTAAGATAAGAATTTGAAAAGATTTGAAAAAGATTTTATTTTGAATTTTAAAATTGAAACAAGATATTATTAAAGATTTGAAAAGATAAGATTTGAAATTTGATTTTTGAAAAAGATTTGATTTTGAAATTTGAAATTTGAAACTTTAAATTTTGAAATTGGGTTTTAAAATTTGAATTTGAAATAAGATAAGATAAGATTTTTGAATTTTAAAGAAAGATAAAAAGATAAGATAGTGATTTGAAAAAGATATGATTTTTTGAAAAGATTTAAAATTAAGATAAGATAAGATAATGATTTTGAAATTAAAATTTGAAAAATTTTTGGAATTTTCAAAAATATTTTGAGTAAAGGTAAGAAAATATATTTTTTATTTTTTGAATTAATGAAGAAAGAGAAAAACAACCAAAAGACACCAAACTTAAAAATTTTTAGATCAAGAGACACTAATTTTCAAAAATTGAAAGAACAAACACCAAAAGACACCAAACTTAAAACTTTTAAGATCAAAACAAGAAAAGAAATAAGAACAACTTGAATACCAAGAAAGAACACAAAGAACAATTCGAAAATTTTAAAGAAATAAAGAACACACAAAAGACACCAAACTTAAGACTTGACACTATACTCAAACAAAAGACACTATTTTTGAAAATTTTTTGAAAAGAAAGCAAGAAATTTCGAAACTTTAACAAGAACAAGAACAAAAGACTCAAACAAAAGATAAAGATTAATAAAGAAAAGCAAAGATTTTTGAAAATTTTTTTTTCGAAAAAGAAATAAAATACTCAAACAAAATAGTAAAAAATACCTAATCTAAGCAACAAGATAATCCGGTAGTTTGTCAAATCTGAACAATACCCGGCAACAGCGCCAAAAACTTGGTGTACGAAACTGGCTCCGCAGAATTCACACAGATAGACCGACAAGTATACCGGGTCGTCCAAGTAATACCTCAGGCGAGTGAGGGTCGATCCCACGTATATTGTTGGTTTGAGCAAGTAGTGGTTATCTTGCATATCATAGTTAGGCAGATATAAAATATAGTTGTCATGAGAAAACACATAAAATAGATAAATAAATAAAATGTTACTAGATAGATGAGAAATCAATGGTGATGGAACGGTTGAGGTATCGGTGATGCTTTGTCTTTTCGGATTAACTTTTCTTACTATCTTCTTCAATAACATTTTGATTCCTTCAATGGCAGCCGTAGGTGATTAACTCATGTCCTCTCATTAAGTTAACCTCCTCCACTGCAGCAATCCACCACGTTGAGATGACTCATGTCCTCTCATCAAGCCACCTCTAGGTTTCTCACTGTAGCAGAAGATGAAGTTCTAAGTAATGCACTTCCCTTCATGATCCTACTCAAGGTGCCACAGACGAGGCAGATCATCCAGATCAGAGAGTGCTACTTCTTTGACTCTAGCCTTAACGCCACAGAGACCTCACGCACCCATAGTCAACGGGATTTCATGTTACGTATCCAAAGTTGCTCAGATGCTCTATTGGAATCCACAATGCAATCTCTAGATCTGGTTCAACGCTATTCGGGTCAGGACTCGCACGGAACCCAAGTAGAATAAGGATGATTGTTGATGAGCGGATATTCTATACGCTTTTTTCATAAAGTTTTTATTATGTTTTGTTTAAGTATTATTATATTTTCATAGGTTTTAGTGAAAAATTCATATTTTTGGATTCTACTTTGATTTTGTGTGTTTTATGGTGATTTCAGGTATTTTCTGGCTGAAATTAGTGAGCTTGAGCAAAAGTCTTATTCAGAGACAGAGAAAGGACTGCAGATGCTGTCAGGATCTGACCTCCGTGCACTCGAAGGAGCTTTTCTGGAGCTACAAATATCCAAATGGCGCACTCTTAACGGCTATAGAAAGCTAACATCTAGGGCTTTCCAAAAATATATAATAGTTCATACTTTGCTTGGGAAATAAAGGTCCAAAACTGGCGTTCAATGCCAGTACTCCACCCTCTTCCTGGCGTTGGACGCCCAAAAGGGAGCAGCTAGCGTCCAACGCCCAAAAGTGCCCAAAAAAGCTCCTTCGAGTGTACGGAGGTCAGATCTTGACAGCATCTGCAGTGCTTTCTCTATCTCTGAATCAAACTTCTGCTCAAGCTCCTCAATTTCAGCCAGAAAATACCTAAAATCACCATAAAACACACAAACTCAAAGTAAAATCCAAAAATATAAATTTTGCACTAAAACCTATGAAAACATAATAAAACTTAAACAAAACATAATGAAAACTATATGAAAATGATGCCAAAAAGCATATAAAATATCCGCTCATCACTGGTGAACACGTATTTCCGAAGGTTACTCCGACAACTGGGATTGGTAGAGTGATCAAAATGAAGAAGTTAAACCCGAGGTATATTCGACCGTTCGAGGTGTTAAGGCGAGTCGGGCCGGTGGCTTATCAAGTAGCTTTACTGCCACATTTCTCTAACCTACATGATGTATTCCATGTATCACACTCCGTAAGTACACACCGGATGCGACTCATGTGTTAGAGCCCGAATCGGTCAAGTTAAAGGAGAATCTGACATTTCAAGTCACGCGCAGTGAGGGTTGATGACACTAGTGTGAAGAAGTTGCACGAAACAGAAGTTATGTTGGTGAAGGTAGCCTAGAAGAGAGTTGGAATAGAAGAGCACACTTAGGAATTAGATTTAGAGATGCGAAAAGATTATCTCGAGTTATTCTCAGGTAATCACATAACTTTGTGGACAAAATTTCTAATTTGCAAGGGAGAATATAAGAACCAGAAGTTAATAGCCATTTTAAAATAAAATAAAATAATAAATTAATTGCTCGGAATAGGTTTAACTACTTAGACATCTTAATTAGAAAATTTAAAGGTGAGATTTGAATTCAGTGGATTTTTTCCGAGTGGAAAAATGTAATTTTCTGCAGAAAATTGCGTAAAAGCGCATACCGGTAAATTAGCCGGTAGTACCGGCTTAAGTCTGTCCGATATTGCGTAAGAGTAATAAAAACGATAGAAAAATTTAGAAAAATATTTAGAATTGAAAATTAGGCGCTAATTCTAAAGGTTTTGACCCAAAGTTGGGCCAAAAGAACCAAAAATGCTAAGCGGTTGGACCGGACCCAAGCTTAACATATATATACCCTTTAATGAGCCATTTCAGCTCATAATACACACACACACACACACACACACACACACACACAAGAAA
>NC_029789.2:117100414-117143070 GCF_000816755.2 Arachis ipaensis | reverse complement strand
CAAAGAACACACACACACACACACACACACACACACACACACAATACTCGACTTTACCGAGTAATTTCCCATATATATACAATTCGAACCCAGGCCAGGTTGGCGAATCGTAAAAACCAAGAAAACCGGGTTGAAACCCAGTTTTGGAAATCTTAATCGCGGATTAAAAGTTAAGATTTATAAAAAGATTTAAAAAGATAGCAAAAATAATGAGAATGCGTTATAGCCTGTCTGAATTCGGCCATGATGGCCGATTAAATGGCCATACGCGAAAATGCGTTAAAAGACGTCTTTTAATGTAAAAAGGTGAGCCTTTTTTAGGTGACTTAAGTTTAGAGTGGAAATTTAAAAGATTAATTCTACAGATTCATCAATTTGGATAAGGCTCGTTAATTAAATAATAAAATAAAATAAAATTTTACCGATAATTGAAGACCAAGAATATAAGAGGGAACGTTTAATCTTTAAAACAGGTGTTTCAATACACTAATGGACTCTTATTGAGCTCTATTAGAAAAGCGTAGAGATTTAGATTAAGGATTCACACGAGAAGATAAGGTTGAGAGAAGATCCGATGGAAGTGGTTGTATTGAAGACAAAGCACGTTGAAGAAGTGTGATCACAGTAGTTGGGAGTGACGCGCACTGAACTTTACAGTCTAAGAGGAAATTGAACTGGCTAAGCCCGAGATTGTGTACTCAGCGTAGGCCACACATGAATGCCTCACACTATGTACCTTATGTAGTACATCCAATCTCTTTACACCGTCATTTCGATGAACTATTCGGTGGCCGGGCTGAGCGGAATTGTGGAGCTTGCCAGCTTATATGGAGCCCAAATTGAAGAAGTAAAACTAGTGAGATGGTTAGGGTCAACAGCCTCATTGGAAGCCTTTATGCACAAGTGGTCACTACTCGCCTATAAAATATACGAAAAACCGTAGTAAAAGTATATCAAAAGTAATACAAAACAAATTCAAAATAATACAAAAGTATCCAAAAATGCAGCTGAGGTAGAGAAGAGAGAAACCACCATAGTGACTATTTACTTTCATCTTTATTTGCTTGTAACTTGAGCTAAGATACTCCGATTTACGTGTCGTTTGTGGCCACAAGTAGCTCTCATCGAGTCCATCATTTCTAACTAAAAAAAGTTGGTAAGAACTCAAATTACATACTCTTTTCCTATGCCCATACAGATTTCACGTTTTGGTTTTAGTTATTGAGTAGATTTTGTGATTTTGGTTGTTTATGGATGATCTAGCATTGGAGTATTATTGGGTTTTACCTCTAATACCATTGGGTAAGGTAACTCACTTCAAAATCCTTTTGGTTTAGTGTATTTGTGAGCCCTAGATATTAAATATGGTAAATTAGATGTGTATAGCTTGAATTTGGTGATTTTTGGAGTTGATTTGGCTACTTGGAGCATTGGGATTGAGTTTGGAGACCTGTTTAGACTTGGAAACTTGTTTGAATTGTTTTTGGGTGTTTTGTGCGTGTTAAGAATCGGCCAAGATATAGTTTTGATTTCCTTTAACTAATATGTAATATTTCGTGAAACTTAGCCTAGTGGACCACAGGATAGGTTTGAATTGATGATGATTGTTCATGCTTATTTATGTTGATGATGGTTGTTGAGGAATATTGATGATGATAATGGACATTGATTATTGTAGATGTTGATGACAATTGGTGATGATTGTGAGTCTTAATGATGATTGAATACAGGAATAAGGATTATGATGGATTTGGCTAATGGTTAATGGTGTTTTATGATGATGATGTTGATAAGAATCTAAATAAATTAGTGAGAATTGAATGATTTAGATAGTGAATGATCGGGAAATGGTTGAAGAATGTTTAGTATGAGCCTTTGGGTTGTTTTTGGGTATTGTTTATTTGATTTGAATTGAAGTTTTAGAAAACTAGAGAACTTTGTCAATTTTGGTAAAACCTTAATTTTTATGAACTTTGACGAGGCATAACTTGTTCTCTGGACCCTCAATTTTGATTTAAATTGATTTAAATAAAAGTTGGGTCAGAGAGCTTTAAGAAGTTTGAAGAATGGATGGAAATATTTTAAAACAAAAAAGTTATGCACGTTTAAAGTTTGGGGGAAAACTCTGAATTCTGCAGCTTTTAAAAATTTTCTAAGGTTTTTAAGGCATGCGTACCCAGACAGTGCACCTGATGCGGGGGTTGGCTGCTACCAAGAACTCTCTCGCATGCGACACTGGCATGCGTACGCAAGAATGACATTTTTAGAGGTGTGCATATACGGCATGTTGCACGCGACGCGAGCCTCCCATTCGGTTTTGAGGACTCGCGTACGCGAATGGAGCATGCGTACGTGACATGGGCAAATTGACACCCATGCGTACGCAAGATGGGGCATGCATATGCATGACCCCTGTTTTGCTGAAAACTTATTTTTTGACATTTTAATGGTTTTTCTAGCATTCTAAACTTCTCTAATCTCTATTTAAGGCTCTTAGCTAGTAACTAGGCCTTCAGACTAGTGAGGATGGGATTGGTAACTTAAATTAGATATTTTCTATATGATTTTATAAGATGGAGACTTAGGCTTGAGAAGTACTGTGGATGGAATAGTTAAGTGAATTGGTGGAGTACTATATTGATGATGAATTTGTGAAATTGAGAACTGATTATGGTTATGACTAGTTTGGAACTCGAAAATGAATGATGAACTTGTTGGATACTAAAAGTGATTACTGGGATTTATTTAACCGACAAGTGATATCACGGCCAATAGGATAGGAATTCATCATGTGCATCTTCTATGTGTTTGTTTGCTTTACTTGCATTTAGTGCCTAAATGTATAACATGCTTATTTGCTTCTTGAATTACATGTTGTATATGTATATTACCTATGTTTTACTTGCTTGCATTACTTGTGTTTTCTGTTGGGATTGAGGAGGCTTGGTAGGCGGAGGCGATGGGATCGCACGGTGGATAGGTTGGCGAAAGCTGTGGGACAACAATGTTTCTGTTTGTTAGAAAATCTTTAGGAGTAGATAATCCTTTATGGATTTTTTTAAATGTTTCTAAGTTTTGAATTGTTATATCGGTGTGAAGTTCTAGGATTGCCTCCGACGTTCCAGAACCTTATATCTTATCTATTGGGCACTGTTACCACACTGAGAACCTTCAGTTCTCATATCATATGTTGTTGTTGTTTTTTAGATGTAGGTTGCAACCCACTTCAGTGAGTTTGTGGGATGGTAACAGAGCAGAGGATCGCCTTTATCTTTTATATTTTGTTTATCTTGCTTTAGTATTCTGTCACTTTTGTATATTATACTTATTGCCTTAGAGGCTTACCTTGAACCATCTCTTGCTAAAACTTTAGAATGTTGAATGCTAAAGAGAAAACAGTGAACGTATGGTTGATTGAGAGAAAACAATGAGTCAGAGTGTTAAGGGTTTCGGAGATGTTTAGTTGCAAGAAGATTAAACCTTGTTAATCTATTTTAATGCATGCAATGACCTTTTCATGACAAATCATAATTAACTGAATCCCATTTCCTTGACTCCTCAGTTTCTCTTCAATAAATCATCTGCCAATTCCTTGATCAACTGATTAATTGAAGAGGTTAAGTACAAATCTGATTTAGTTTCAAATAAAATTCAAAAGTAGTTCTAAGGTCGAATTATATGTCATGTATTCAAGCTAGCCCTAAACAATTGAAAATTATAAGAAAAGAAATGTCGCACACTTTTTAAACTACTATTCCTAGTCAATATTAAAAAGTCATGAGAAAGAGTTTTCAAGCTGTAATTCTGATATTAAATTTTTCAAAGTAATAAACAGAATTCAAAACAAGTTAGCATATTTTCCAATACTACTAATTTTTAAGAATGAAGAATGAAAACACAATCATGAAAAAATATGAAGGCTCTTGATGGCCTAGCAAAGGGGGTTGAATCTATGGCCCTCTTTTGAACTTGATTAATTATGCCTCAAACTAGAAAATGAAACTTAGCTTCTATTCTGTCTTTGAGATAGATTATACAGGAGACAATTTTATTTTGTCTCATAAATCGTGAAAAACAGAATCAGTGCATGGAAGAATAAGATGACACAGCCATATATCCTAATTCAGTTGCCTTGTGCAATGCAACTGATAAACCACTATTTTATGGTTTATCTTGTGCTAATTTGAGTAGTTTTTATCAATTCTCTACACACTTATTCATACAATTTGCATGGTTTTGCAAATCTTTCTCAATTTTGTTCTATGATTGAAAACTTGCTTCCTAAGCCTTTAAATTGTGTATTTTTAATTTTTCTATATACCATTCGATGTCGTGATCTATGTGTTAAGTATTTCAGGCTATATAGGGTAGGAATGGCTTAGAGGATGGAGAGGAAGCTTGCAAAAATGGAGGAACACAAGAAACAAAGGAGATGACCAGCGAAGATCGACGCACACGCATGGCTCACGCGTGCGCGTGACTTGAAGCTTTCCACAGCGACGCGTATGGGTACCTGACGCGTACGCGTGACAAGCGAAATTGCACAGCGACGTGTGCGCGTGATTGATGCGTATGCGTGAGCGCGAAGAGGATCATCGACGCGTACGCATGACTGACGTGTACGCATGACGTGCGCCATGTACAGAAACTGCAGAAGACGCTGGGGGCAATTTTGGGCTGAGTTTGGACCCAGTTTTCGGCCCATAAACACAGACTAGAGCCAGGGGACAAGCAGAGACTCAACACACATTCACATTTACACAATTTTAGTTTTAGTTTTGAATCTTAGAGAGAGAAAAACCACTACTTCCTCTAGGGTTCTTCACATTCACAGTTTTAGAGTTTTATGCTTTTAATTGGGATATTGAGAAGAGTTACTACCTCCGTTGAAGTTTCTATCATTCTAGTTTGTTTCCTTATTTCCTTACTCTTTTAACACCCATTTACCCTGTTTAGAGTTACATATGGATATCTTTGATTTTGGAATTTATTAATGGAAGAATTATTTTTACATTTAATTTCATCACTGGCTTGAGTATCATCTTCCCTAAATTTATTATTTCAAAATCAGCTTTTATTAATTTAATTTTAGTTACCATGTCTCTTCTCTATTCCCTTTACATGTCTGCAAAATTGGCATCCATGTCAATGGAGTAGGTTCTTAACTTGACTTTGGAGTTGATTAATAGGAGACCCTTGAGTTGGAATACTCAAGTGTAAATTTGCAATTGGAAGTTGTTGGCTAATTCTCTAGTCACTAATGCTAATCCTTCCATAGGAGAGGATTAGGATTTGTGAATCAGAATTGGCTCAATTACTTAACTTTCCTTTATTCGGTAAAGGTTAACTAAGTAAAAACAACAACCTCTTACTATTACACTTGGGAGAATTCAACAAGGATAGAATTTCCGATTAATCTTCTCCTGGTCAAGGCCTTTTTTATTTCAATTACTCAAAACCTCTTGTTAATTCTCATTTTTTTAATTTATAATCATTTATTTTTCTGTTCTCCAACTCAAAAATTTCTCGAAAAATTCCTTACCAATAAATTGTACTCTTTTGTCAACTCGTTGGGAGACGACCTGGGAATTCTACTCCCAGTATTTTATTCTTAAATTATGACAACTCTTCTAAATTGATAAGCAGAATTTTCGTCGGTTAAGAACTGTACTTGCAACGCTGTTCTTATTATAAATTCTTAATCGGTAATTTTTTGCCCGTCAATTTTTGGCGCCGTTGCCGGGAATGTTGCAACAGTGTGCCAAATTATTGGTTTGTGTAAATATTTTTAACTTTACATATTTGCATATTTTTATTTTATTTTATTACCATGAGCTGTATGTTTCTTTCATTGAATGACGTGTTCACTACCTGATCCGAGCTTAGCCGCATTTGATCCTGAAATCGAGAAAACCATTTCCCGTATTAGGCGAACTCGGCGTCGGTTAGCCTCTGAGGGTGGTGAAGTGGTTACTACCAATTCACCAGTCTTATCTGAGGGCGAATCTGAAGTGCTATTTGAGGAAGAAACAGGTTCCTCTTCTACTAATTCTGTTGATTTATGCGCAGGTAATATGGTGGAGCCCAGAAGGATTACTCTCCAGGAAGCAGGAGCTCTGGACTTTACACTACAACCGTATCAAGCGCGTCATCCAAATCTGTCTGCAGATTTTGAACTGAAGACTGCTCTAATCAATCTAATACCTAAGTTTCATGGCTTACCTGCTCAAGAGCCTATCAAGCACTTTAGAGATTTTCAGATAGCCTGCACAACTACTAGGCGTCATGGTGCAAATGAGACTACTATTTGGCTTTATGCCTTCCTGTTTTCTCTTGAGGGAAAGGCAAGGGAGTGGTTCTACACTCAACCTGAAGAAGTTGTTACTAATTGAGATCTGCTCAGAAGAGAATTCTTGGACAAATACTTTCTGGCTGATGTTACAGATAGACTAAGGAAAGAAATTTCTTGCATTATACAAGGCAAATCAGAGACTCTTTACGAGTATTGGGAATGCTTCAGGAATCTCTTAGACTCATGTTTCCACCACAAGATTGACCAGTTGGTGTTAATTAGCTATTTCACACAAGGCATGAAGCCTCAAGACAAGACTATATTAGATGCTACGAGTAATGGCTCTCTGACTAAGTACAAGACGGCGACAGAAGCATGGCAACTGATCGCCGATCTAGCTGAGTCTACCCGGAATGTAAGGCACAGGAACAACCATCCCAAGGCTATTGCAGAGGTTTCCTCTAGAAGTGAGACTGCTGGTCTCACACAAACTCTGGGAGAGATGACCAACATACTGAAGCAGCTACAGCTGAATCAATAACAACCTTAGCCTCCTCCATAACAACAGTTGGTTCCTCAGAGAGTGTGCGGAATATGTGCCTGCTATACCCATTACACTGATGAATATCCCCAACTCCAATGAGAAGACAACACCTTGGCAGCTACTAGCAACTATTACAACCGTCCGGATCAAGGATACTATCAACAAGGCGGTAATTATAACCATGGTGGGAACTACAATCAAGGTTGGCAAGACAACTCCAACCAGGAATGGAGAGATAACTCCAACCAATGATGGAGAGATAACTCCAACCAATGATGGAGAGATAATTCTAACCAAGGATGGAGGGACAACTAAACCGAGGAGGCAAAGACAACGGTGGAAATCAGAGGTGGAACAACAACAACAAACAGCAGAACCAAAACCATCCTTACCGAGCACCTCACCAAAGGCAGTCCCAAGCGCCTCAGAACAACCAACAGCAGGCCCCTCAAATTACCTACCCCCTTCTTCCTCTAATGATGAGATGCTTCATTCTATTGCTCAAGGACAACAAGACATTCAGAATACAATTAACTTTTCCATAAATGGTCTTAGCTCTACCATACAAGCTCTCATCTCCCGGATGGAATCATTAACTACCCCTAACAATCAACCTTCAAGCTCCAGTGCACTTCCTTCTCAACCCTTACCTAACCCAAAGGATGGAATCAATGTCATTACTTTGAGGTCCGGAACCACACTACAAGAGAAGAATCATGAGGAGCCAAGCTCAAAGGAAGACATTCAAGTTGAAGACATTGTTGAGGTAGAGGATGTTGAAGAGGAGGATGAAGTACAAGACATGGTTGAAGAAGAAGAAGCTCAACTAAGGAATGGAGTACCAAAGGAAGATGCAGTTACAAGGGAAGCCATCCCCATTCCTTTTCCACACCTTGCTAGGAAAACCAAAAAGCAGATGGAGCTAGACACCAAAGATGGTGGAAGGTTGAGGTAACGATTCCCCTTTTTGATGCCATTCGCCAGGTACCTAAGTATGCTAAGTTTTTAAAATATTTATGCATGAACAAAGATAAAATACATGATTTAGAAACTATTCCCCTAGGTAGCTCTATTTCTGCTTGAATGGGTGCTGTATTGAAAAAATGTAGTGATCCGGGTCCATGCATGGTTACTATTACTAATGAGGGTGTGCAATTTTTTTACTGCATGTGTGATTTAGGTGCATGTGTGAGTATTATGCCATTATCTATATATGATGCTTTGAGGCTCCCTCCCTTAAAAAGGTTGGCAACATGTTTTGTTTTGGCAGATAAAAGTATAATCTCGGTGGTTGGAGTTGCTGAAGACGTGCTGGTGAGTATTAAGGGGCTAACATTCCCTATTGACTTCTACATCTTGGAGATGCCCCCTAATGACTCAGGAAGACCGTCATCCATCCTGCTTGGAAGGCTATTTCTGAAGACTTCAAGGTTAAAATTAGATGCCTTCTCAGGGACTTACTCTTTTGAGATAGATGACAAAGCAGTGAGCTTCAACCTGGATGAAGCCATGAAGCACCCTCCGGAAGATCACTCCATCTTTCAGTGTGACATTATTGATGAAACAATAGCTGCAGTTCACCAAGAAGAAGTAGAAGAGATGCACATGGAGCAAGGTGCAAGTGTGGAAAAACCCTCTAAGCTTACTGAAGATACCTTGCCACCACCAATGGCTCTAGAAGATCAAGTGCCTAGCCATGAGCAGAAAATAGAGTTGAAACCCCTTCCACCCCGCCTCAAGTATGCTTACCTTGAGGATCATCAGAAGCTCCCAGTTATTATTGCAAGGGAACTCACTTCCCAACAGGAGGAGCAGTTGCTTAGTGTGCTGAGAAGACACAAGAAAGCTATTGGGTGGAGCTTGGCAGATATAGTAGGTATCAGCCCTCAAGTCTGTGAGTACCGTATATTTTTAGAAGAAGGAGCAAGGCCTGTCCGTCAACCTCAAAGGCGGTTGAACCCCACCATCTTAGAGGTTTTCAAGAAGGAAGTGACCAGACTGCTTGAAGCTGACATCATCTACCCTATCTCAGATAGTGAATGGGTTAGCCCAATACAGGTGGTACCAAAGAAGTCTGGAGTCACAACAGTGAAGAATGAGCATGGAGAACTCATGGCAACCAGAGTGCAGAATTCCTGGAGGGTGTGCATTGATTATAGGCGCCTCAACCAGGTTACTCGCAACGATCACTATCCATTGCCCTTCATCGATCAGATGCTTGATCGCCTGTCAGGTAAATCACATTACTGTTTTCTAGATGGTTACACTGGCTATTTTCAAATTCATATAGCTCCTAAAGATCAGGAGAAAACTACTTTTATATGTCCCTTTGGAACGTATGCATACAAAAGGATGCCTTTTGGCTTATGTAATGCACTGGCTACGTTCCAAAGATGCATGATGAGCATTTTCTCAGATCTTCTTGAGAGTTGTATGGAAGTTTTTATGGATGACTTTAGCATGTATGGTGATTCATTCGACCTTTGCTTGGATAGTTTAGCTAGAGTATTAGACAGGTGTGTTAGTTCAAACCTTGTATTAAATTTTGAAAAATGTCATTTTATGGTAAAACAAGGTATTGTTCTAGGACATGTTATTTCTAATACTGGTATTTCTGTAGATCTAGCAAAGGTAGATGTCATTTCTAGTTTACCTTACCCCTCCTCCGTGAGGGAAGTCCGTTCGTTCCTTGGTCATGCAGGTTTCTACCGGAGATTTATCAAGGACTTCAGTAAGGTAGCATTGCCTTTATCCTGATTATTGCAAAAGGATGTTGAGTTCGAGCTGAGTGAGGACAGCATGGAAGCGTTTGATAAGCTGAATATCGCCTTGACTCAAGCTCCGATTGTACGAGGGTCAGACTGGAGCCAGCCATTTGAGATTATGTGTGACGCCTCCAACTATACAGTAGGAGTGGCACTGGCTCAGCGCGAAGGTAAGGACCCTTTTATAATTGCTTATGCTTCTAAGACCTTAGACGCTGCTCAGTCTAATTATACTACCACTGAAAAAGAGCTTCCGGCTATTGTTTTTGCTCTGGATAAATTCTGAGCCTACTTACTTGGTACTAAGGTGGTAGTATACTTAGACCATGCAGCTCTAAAATATTTGTTAGCTAAAAAAGAGTCCAAACCAAGGTTAATACGTTGGATATTGTTGCTGCAAGAATTTGATTTAGAAATCAAAGATAGGAGTGGTTCCCAGAATTTAGTGGCGGACCACTTGAGTCGCCTAGAGCACATTAAGAGTGACTCCACTCCTATCAATGATGCTTTTCCATTTGATAGCTTGCATGCAATATCTGAGGTAGTTCTTTGGTATGCACCTATAGCTAATTATTTAGTTAGTCATACCTTCCCTCCCAATTTTACTAAGCATCAAAGGGACAAGCTTAAAAGCGAGTCCAGATATTATATATGGGATGACCCATATTTATGGAGGTATAGTGCTGACCAAATAATTAGAAGGTGTGTGCCACAATCAGAATTCCAGTCAATTTTGGAGGCCTGCTACTCTTCTGAGAGTGTGGACATTTTGGTCCTCAAAGAACAGTCAGAAAAATTTTAGACTGTGGATTCTGGTGGCCCACTCTTTTTAAGGATGCTACTGCCTTCTGTAAATCTTGCTTTCCATGCCAAAGGTTTGGAAATATATCCAAGAGGGATGAGATGCCCTAACAACTTATGTTGTTCTATGAAATTTTTTATGTTTGGGGCATTGACTTCATGGGTCCATTTCCAAACTCTAGTGGTTTCTTATATATATTGTTAGCTGTTGATTATGTTTCTAAATGGGTGGAAGCAATTCCTACCTGTACTGATGATGCTAATGTTATTGTCTCCTTTGTTAGAAATCATATTATCTGTCGCTTTGGATCACCACGAGCAATCGTGAGTGATCAAGGCACTCATTTTTGTAACAGGAGATTGACAGGTCTACTGAAGAAATATGGCATTGTGCACAAGGTAGCAACGGCTTACCACCCTCAGACTAATGGGCAAGCCGAGGTGTCTAACCGAGAGATAAAGTGCATATTGGAGAAGATTGTCAAGCCTCATAGAAAAGACTGGAGCACCAAGCTTGTAGATGCGCTCTGGGCTTATCAAACAGCATACAAGACACCCATCAGAATGAGTCCATTCCGCCTAGTCTATGGCAAAGCTTGTCACCTCACAGTGGAGGTAGAGCACAAAGCTTTTTGGGCTGTAAGGGAATGCAACATGGAATTTGAGAAAGCCGGTGCTGAAAGGAAGCTGCAACTAGCAGAACTAGAGAACCTTCGACTCGAAGCATATGACAACTCCAGGCTATACAAAGAGAGGGTGAAGGCTGTGCATGACAAGCACATCAAGAGAAGAGAGTTCAGACCTGGGAGCTGGTTCTCCTTTATAACTCAAGATTGAGGCTCATGCCAGGCAAGCTGAGATCAAGGTGGGAAGGCCCCTATAGAGTAGAGAAGGCAGAGCCATACAGAGTCTTCCACCTGAGTCATCCTTCAAGCTCCAAATTCATCAAAGTCAATGGCCACCACTTGAAGCTGTATCATGGAGAGAAAATAAAGGACAATAAGGAGCTGGAGGTCTTCCTCTTGGAGGATCCATCAACAGAAGAAGACTGAGCTTGTGGACCGTCCAACTTAAGGACGTAAAAGCAAAGTGCTAGGTGGGAGACAACCCACCATGGTATGATCGTGCCTTTTTCATTCCTAGTTTTATTTTATTTTGTTTTTATCAATGTTCATTCATAATTTCTACATAATCACCTGCATTCTGCATAATAAAAAAAAGGGGGGTGTTCAACGCGCAAGCGTCTATGACGCGTGCGCGTCATGGGTGAATTCAAAACACATAGGAACTGAACCGAGAGTTACGCAGGAGTGGTGCAGGAAGCGTGCTTGTGCACAAGCAAGATGATAATGAGAATTTGTCGTTGATCTAGAATTTCACAAAATAGAATTCCATCGTTGAAAGTATAGTCTAAACCAACAATTAATTCCCAAATCAAATATTTTAAATTCAAATTATAATAACCGAGATCAAGAGTAATTCAACCTCAGATCGTCTTCCCTAGGAATTGCAATAGGTGTCATATTATTGGCTATGAAATAGAGCATGGGGGTTGGATGCAAGAAAGAGCAAGGAATTAAAATGGCAAAAAATTAAAGTGCAAGAAGGTAACTTAGCATGCAAGAAATTAAATGAAGGCAAGTAAAGGCAATGAGAATAGAATTTAAATGATAAAAGAGCTCTTGGCAAGAAGTGGGTAATTAAGGATTCCTATCCTAGTTGTGGACCACAAACATGGTAATTGTGTGTGGATTAATCCCAATTAGTCAACCCTACATCAAGGATAAGTCAACTATGCATAATTAATCTCAATCCCTAAGTCCTAAGTTAACACTAGTGGGTCACTTAGAGTCAAGGGAAACCAAATTAATTAACAACCCTCACACAAGGTGGAATGGACATCCACCACTCAAGTTCACCCAAACACCCAAATTCCCTACCAAGAGTGTGAAAAACTAAGTAAAAACCCAACCAAATATTTTGTCAAACACTTGGTAGGCATGTAAAGAAAGCATGATAAAATGACAAGAAATAATAAATGCTATAACTACCAAGCAAGGAAAATAAAGATAGCAACTCAATGAAGCAATAAATTACATAAAACATAAAATTGCATTAAATGTGAATTAAAATAACAAGAGTGTGCATAAATATAAAAGACAGCTAAAATGAGAAATTAACAAGATAAACAAGGAAATTAAGACAATAGAACAAAGAAAGGTAGAAGAAACTAGATTAAAAACAAGAATTAAACATAAGAAGTGCAAGAAATTAAACTAAGAAACCCTAATTCTAGAGAGAAGGGGGACTTCTCTCTTTAGAAAATGAACTACATGACTAAAAACTAACCCTAATTGCTCTCCCTTCCTTCACATGGAGTAAGGCCTTCCTTCATATTGCACTCAATCAGCTTCAGAAAGCCCCAAAATTGGGCCCTGGAGGCCCAAAAATCGCCCCCAGTGATTTGCAATAAATGAGTCACGCACTGTGACTTGTGCGGACGCACAGGTTGTCGTGCGTACGCACACATGGTTTTGTGGCTTTTGTGCGTACACACACTAGGTTGTGCATACGCACATTCCAATGTGTGCTTCTCCTTTATTTTCTTCATGCTTTCTCCCTTTGTACATGCTTCCTTCCACTTTTGTCTTGCCAAACTTGCCTCTTAAACCTAAAATCACTCAACAAACATGTCATGACATCGAATGGCATAAAAGTGGGATTAAAAGTGATTAAAATAAGTACAAAATAGCATGTTTTCACATTTAGGCACAATTAAGGGAGAGAACACACAAGCATGCTATTTGGATGAATAAATGTGGGTTTATATGATGAAATCCATATGAATCAAATCAAAATATACCGAAAAATATAGACTCATCAATTCTCCCACACTTAAAGAATAGCATGTCCTCATGCTAATCACAATCAAAGGAGAAGGATAAGGAGGGAAAGCAATTTATTTAATGCAACTACCTACATGTGTGCAACTATACTAATTACTATCTATATCTACACTATGGTTCCTATTGAGTTTGGTAAAAACAAACAAAAGAATATCAATCACTCCAAAATAGGAACTTAGGGCCAAGACAAGAAAATATAGCAATATAATTAATGTCCAAGGACTTGATTTGAAATTTTCAAATTAATTTCAACAACTTGCAAGAAGATATAAGATAAGCAATGGAAACACAGAATTGAGCGATTGAATCCCTCATAGGATGTGTTTACACTCTAGTCGCTCAGTGTTTAGGGCTTAATCACTCAATCCTCCTTTAATCATGTTTTCAAAGATTTGTAAGTCATCTAACAATCAACTAATATTTGATGAATGAATGCAAATATCATGAGGACTTTTGAGGGTTGTAATGGGGCTTAGGTAAGGGTAGGATTAATATGGTTAAGTGGGCTAATAGATTGGATCTTTGATTAGCTCAAGTATCCCACTGAAGAACTGATTCTTGCTAGTAAAGAAATTCATAAATAAATTCTCGTTGTAAGTATAGTTTCTAAACCAGCAAAGAATCCCTTCGTGCAAAAGTTTTGTTTGTCACTAAAGCAAACCCAATAAAATTTATTACCGAAGTATTTAAACCTCGAGTCATATCTCAAGAAATTGCAAGGAAGTATGATTTATTATTGGTTATGGAAAAAGGTATATTTTTGGGTTTTTGAAATAGGGAACAGGAAAATAAATTGGCAAGGAAGTAAATTAATAACTAGAAAAACTCTTGGCAAGGTATGAGAACTGGAAATTCTATCCTAGTTATCCTTATCAGGTGTGATGAGATTGTTTATTTCTCCCACTTAGTTAACCCTTACTAAATAAAGGAAAGTCAAGTGGACTAATCAACTTGATTCCTCAAGTCCTAGTCAACTCCTATGAAAAGACTAGCTTTAGAGGGATCCAAATCAATCAGCAAATTCCAATTTTCAATCAACAGCTGAGTTTGACAACTCAAGTGTCACCAATTACTCAACCAAAGCAAAAAAGGGGAAAATCCAAATTACTTATATCATAAATAGAAGAAAGCAATCATAAATCTAAAATACCTCAAATTGTATTAAATAGAAAATCTAATTAACATAAAGATTCATAAACCAAATTGGAAAAATAAATAAACTAAAGCAATAGAGTAATGGAAAGTAGAAGAGAACATAAATTAAAGGAACATTGAACCTGGAATTGAGAAAACGAAGAAATCCTAATCCTAAAACTAAGAGAAATCCTAATTCCTAAAACCTAGAGAGAGGAGAGAGCCTCTCTCTCTAAGAACTACATCTAAAACCTAAAATTATGAATTATGAATATTGTATTCTTATGAATGAATGAATTCCCCCACTTTATAGCCTCTAATCTGTATTTTCTGGGCCGAAACCTGGGTCAGAAACAGCCCAGAAATCGCCGGGGGCGAATTTTGATCCGTACAGGTCACTGATTTTTCTGTAGAACCATGCATGCGCGTCACTTTTATTCAGAGAAACTATGGCAAATTATATATCATTTAGAAGCTCCGGATGTTAGCTTTTCAACGCAATTGGAATCGCCTCATTTGGATCTCTGTAGCTCATGTTATGAGCATTTGAGTGCGTAGAGGTCAGGCTGGACAGCTTAGCAATTTCTTCAACTTCTTGTATTCCTTCCACTTTTGCATGCTTCCTTTCCATCCTCTAAGCCATTCCTGGCCTATAAATCCTAAAATCACCTAACACACATATCACAGCATCGAATGGTATAAAGGAGAATTAATATTTGGTAATTTAAAGGCTTGGGAAGCAAGTTTCCAATTATAGAACAAAATTAAGAAGAAAAATAAAATCCACTTAATTAAGCACAAGATGTACCACGAAATAGTGGTGCATCAAATCTCCCCACACCTAAACATTAGCATGTCCTCATGCTAAGCTCAAGAGAAGCTATAAAGGAATGAAGATGAATGGTAGAATGTATGAAATGCACCCTATCTATATGAATGCAACTACATGCTAAGATGTTTCTACCTACTTGGTTAAAAGTAAACAAATTCTCTAAGACAAACATAAATCAGATATCACTAATTCAAATTACACAATAAAAGACAAGTAAACTTGTAAAAATATGGCTCATAAAAGCAGGGAACATAGAATCAAGCATTAAACCCTCACCGGTAGTGTATATCACTCTAACTCTCTCAAGTGTCTAGGGTTAATCACTCTACTCTTCTCTAATCATGCTTTCTAAACTTTATTCTTCATCTAACTAATCAACAAATATTTAGTATACCAATACAAATATCATGAGGTCTTTTCAAAGTTTTAATGGGGCTAAGGTAAAGGTAAGGGTACATGTATGGCCAAGTGAGCTATAATATGAATCTTTGACTAGCCTAAGTTCTCACCTAATACACAGACACTCTATGTAACTCTAAAATTGTGCCTAGCTACCCAAAATTCTCACTTTTGCATCACATACTCATGTATCAACCTTTTTTTAGTTTTACCACATATGCATTAATCTTTTATTTAGTATTGGGGTAATTTTATCCCCTTATTTATTTATTTATATTGTAATATTTTTTCTTTTTATTTTTTTCTTTTTCTCTCTTTTTTTTAATAGTGAGATTTTTTTTCTTTTGATTAAAAATATAAAAGTAAACATAACATATCAATGCACATGGATTTTTAATTGTTTGGTTTCACATGAGTATGTATCCAAATTCCAAATATCTTGTCATAACATATTCCCTATCAACCCAAGTTCCCACGGTTCCCCACACTTAGTTGATACACAATCTCTATCTTAAGCTAACCAAAGATTCAATTTGGGGTACTTAATTTGTTTTTCTGCTTAAGGCTAGTGATGTGGTAAAATATAGAACGAATGGGGATTTAAAAGGCTCAAAGTGGCTAACAAAGGTAAATAGAAGGGTAGGCTTTTTGGAGTAAGTGAGCTAATAACAAATGATGGCCTCAATCATATGCAAGCATGTAAATACACTAAACAGTGGACATATAGAATGGAACAAAGCAAAGATTGCAATCATAGAGAAGGAAACACACAAGAATAAATATTATGATTAAATAATATAACCATGTTATTAAGCTCAAATCTCACAGGTTGTGTGTTCTTAGCTATAATTCATGTTCCAATTTACAATCTTCAAACAAGTTTAACACGAAAATTTTAATTTAAATTAGTGAAATATTATAAAATAGAGTCTTGAAAAGAAACTTATTATTTTAACCAAGTAGAACATGCATAAAATCAAACAAACATGCAATCAAACATGCAAATGCAACAATGAACTAACAAATAAAATAAAATATTGGTGTTGAGAAGAAAATAACTAACCCATGGAGATCGGTATTGACCTCCCCACACTTAAAGATTGCACCGTCCTCGGTGCATACTAAGATGTGCAAGTGGATGGGTAGCTCTAACTAACGCTTTTCTCCAAGGATTGTGCAGATAGACTTGTTTGTCTCCCCATTTAGAAGCTTTCCCTTTCCCTTCTTTGGTGGCCATCCTGAAAGAAGAGAAAAAGAAGAAAAATAACCCAGAAATAAAGATAAGAGAACAAATAAAATATGGGTGTTAATGCCAAATAATAAGGGTCTCAATTACATGTTAGCTACAACATGCAAGTGAAAAAATAGTAGAAGCAGATGGCATATCAATAGTGCAAGAATTGCAACAATGGGGGGAGAGAGATTGGGTAATGAAAGATAGTGTAAATACATAGCAATGCAAATGGAATACAAGTATCATAAAAGATTAGCATTGACTTATGAATAATAATACCCAGCAATATAAAACAAGTCATGAAGCACCAGAATAATTCAAAAAAAGATGTAACAGTTGAATAAGAAAATTTAACACTAATGGAAAAATAATAAATTTAGAAAAGAAAATAAAAATATGCACAAAATTAAAATGCAATGAATGAAAGTATGCAAATAAATTAAGTAAAAATAGAATGAAAGTGAAGAATGATGAGAAGTTAAAGAGATGAAGAAGAAGTAAGTAAGAAAGAAAGAAGATAGAAGAAATTAGGATTAGAAAAGAAAAGATAAGTGGCGGCGCAGGGATCTGGTGGTGTTGCGTGAATGACGCGCACGCGTACTCCACGCGTACGCGTGGATCGCGCCACTGGGGAGACGACGTGTCAGCGTTGGTCATGCATACGCGTGACCGAGCTTGTTCTACTCGCGCGAAGGCAGCCTTCCACGCGCACAACTCTCTGTTTGCATTGGGGTGTGTGCCGAAATAGCATATGACACGTGTGCGTCAGGCACGCGCACGCGTGGAAGTGCACATTTTGAAAGTGACGCGCATGCGTCAACGACGCGTACGCGTGATGCAATTTGTGCCTTGAGCACAGTGCCAGCACCAAGCCAGCCCAGCTTTCGGACAATACACCTTTTACGTCGAATTCGCAGGGTCACGCGTCATTGACGCGTACGCGTGAGGTGCCAAAATCTCAAATGACACGTACGCGTGAGGGATGCGTACACGTGGTTATGCTTGTGCGATTGGCACACTTTTTGCACAGTTCCCACGCAACTTTCTGTTCAGTTTTTAGTTTTTTTTTTTTTTGAATATGCAGAATGCAAGATGCAGATGCTGATGCAGATGTTATGAATGATACTAGGAAAAATAAAATAAAATAAAATAAAACTAAAAACAAACAAAACAAAATAAAATTAAAATTAAAAAGGAACTATCATACCATGGTGGATTGTCTCCCACCTAGCACTTTTAGTTAGTCCTTAAGTTGGACATTCGGTGAGCTCCTTGTCATGGTGGCTTGTGTTTGAACTCGTCTTGAAACTTCCACCAATGCTTGGACTTCCAATAAGCTCTATCAATACCAGGTAAATTTCTCATTTTTTGATGGAGTTCTTCACAAGCTTTGAGCTCCCAAAATTGATCCTCATATATTCCTAGATCCCAAATCTTGATTCTACACCCGTCTTCAAGTTGATCATCATGACTCCATCCGGGTGGTAAGCAGTCTGAATTCTCTACGGAGTACCAAACTCTTCTTTTAGATCTAACCAAATTATCACCAGTTGAGCCCTTACATCTAGCTTTTGAAGTATCAACCTTGATGAGCCTTGATTTGCAACTCCAACCACTAAACATCCTTCTCTTACGCTTAATGCCACAAAGTCTCCTAAGTTGGCCATCCGTTTCAAGAATACCATATTCAGGTGGAATGGTAAAGCGAATAGAGACAAGCCTTATCCACTCAAATGAAGGAGTAGATGGCAACCTAGGTGGAGAAGTCTCCAATGTTCTTGACAAAGCGTACTCAACTCCCGTCCATCCTTTTCGAAGGGCTTCTACTTCCACATCATTCGCAGACTCAATCAGAGAAGAGTCTTCATATTTGATAGCCATTTTGATGATCAGATTTCTGCCGGTAAAGAATTTCATCAAAATAATCATGTTATAGGTATAGTTTCTAAACCAACAGAGAATCCTTTCGTACAAAAGTTTGGTTGTCACAAGTAACAGAACCCAATAAAATTTATAACCGAAGTATTTAAACCTCGGGTCGTCTCTCACGAAATTGCAGGAAAGTATGATTTATTATTGGTTATGAAAAAAAGTGAATTTTTGGGGGGTTTTTGAATTAGGGGACAAGGAAATAAATTAGCAAGAAAGTAAATTAATAACTAGAAAACTCTTGGCAAGGTACGAGAACTGGAAATCCCATCCTAGTCTTCATAAGGAATATGCCATGGAGGTTGTGCACTGGCCTTCTTGACATCAATTTCAATCTTATTGGAAGAGTACTCTACAATTCTAGATTCTCATGGAGGTTCAGCATCTCTTAAATCTTCAACCATTTCTTCCTCTGCAACTGTTATGGCTTCCTCCACTTGTTCCAATACAAAGCCATGTTCTTCATTGTCTACCGGAGTTTCTAGTGTCTCCTTCATGTTACGCTCTTCTTTTGATTCTCCATATGTAGCCATGGGAGTACTTTGAGTACTCAGATGTTGGGAAGCTAATTGATTTACTACCTCGGTTAAGGCAGTCACGAATTCTAGTACTCCTCGTTCCATCTCTCTTTGCCCTTGAAGAAGAACACCAAGAGTGTCATGCATTGAAGGTTGAGGTGGATATGAGGGCTCATTACTTGGGAGGAAAGGTTCATGATAAGAGGGTGGTTCATCATAATAAGAATGTGGTGGTTCATCACTCTCCATCTTTTCCACTTGTTGCACAGCACACTTCAATTCCTTGTTCTCAAGTTGAGATTCTTTAGCCATGAAAGCTTCGGGTGCTATTCGTTTACCGCTCAGTCCAATTGATGCGGGTTGCTTGAAATTGATCCACTGTTTCCTTGAGACGATCCCTTGACTCTTGTTCTGCTTGGATATCATAAGTAGGACCATAAGGCTCTTGGATTAATCGATATGGATGTGGTGTATATGGAGGTGGTGGTTCTTGGGAGTAATTGGGTTGAAATTGGGGTGGATCTATGTATGGCTTATATGGCTCATAGGGTGGTTGATATGGTGGATAAGGGTTAGGATCATGTGAGGGTGTTTGGTAGTAGGGGGCTTGTGAGTGTAGTGGTCCAAAGGTATGTTGAGGAGGGGGTTCATAAGCATATGATGGGGCTTGTTGGTAACTACAAGGGGGTCCACAATATTCATCATCTTGGTACGCTCCCTAGAATGGCTCTTGACCATAGTAATTTGGTGGAGGTGGTTTGTCACGAAAGGGTCCACCATAACTATTATCTTGGTATGCATCACAGAATGGTTGTTGGTTATAGCGCATTGGAGGGGGTTGTTGCCAAGAGGGTTGATCAAATCCTTGTGGCTCCTCCCATCTTTGATTCTTCCAACCTTGATGCCTGTTCTCATTATAGCTTCCATTCCTTACAACAACATTTGAACCAAACTTGAAACCAGAGGGGTGAGAATTCATAGTAACTAAAGAAAATAAAAATTAATAAAAATAAACTACTAAAACTAGAAACACTAACAAAGAAACGAAAAAGCAAATATTTACAATAACCAATAATAAGACACACGTTTGTAATTCTCCGGCAACGGCGCCATTTTGACAAACTGATTCTTGCTAGTAAAGAAATTCACAAATAAATTCTCGTTGTAAGTATAGTTTCTAAACCAGTAAAGAATCCCTTCGTGCAAAAGTTTTGTTTGTCACTAAAGTAAACCCAATAAAAATTTATAACCAAAGTATTTAAACCTCGGGTCGTATCTCAAGGAATTGCAGGGAAGTATGATTTATTATTGGTTATGGAAAAAGGTATATTTTTGGGTTTTTGAAATAGGGAACAGGAAAATAAATTGGCAAGGAAGTAAATTAATAACTAGAAAAACTCTTGGCAATGTATGAGAACTGGAAATCCCATCCTAGTTATCCTTATCAGGTGTGATGAGAATTGTTTATTGCTCCCACTTAGTTAACCCTTACTAAATAAAGGAAAGTCAAGTGGACTACTCAACTTGATTCCTCAAGTCCTAGTCAACTCCTATGGAAATACTAGCTTTAGAGGGATCCAAATCAATCAGCAACTTCCAATTTTCAATCAACAGCTGAGTTTGACAACTCAAGTGTCACCAATTACTCAACCAAAGCAAAAAGGGGAAAATCTAAATTATTTATATCATAAATAGAAGAAAGCAATCATAAATCTGAAATACCTCAAATTGTATTAAATAGAAAATCAAATTAACATAAGGATTCATAAACCAAATTGGAAAAATAAACAAACTAAAGTAATAGAGTAATGAAAAGTAGAAGAGAACATAAATTAAAGGAACATTGAACCTGGAATTGAGAAAACAAAGAAATCCTAATCATAAAACTAAGAGAAATCCTAATTCCTAAAACCTAGAAAGAGGAGAGAGCCTCTCTCTCTAAGAACTACATCTAAAACATAAAATTGTGAATTATAAATGAATGGATTCTCCCACTTTATAGCCTCTAATCTGTGTTTTCTGGGCTACACTGGGTCAGAAATAGCCCAGAAATCGCCGGGGGCGAATTCTGATCCATACAGGTCACTGATTTTTCTGCAGAACCACGCGTGCGTGTGGAATCACGTGTGCGCGTCACTTTTCTTCAGAGAAACTATGGTAAATTATATATCATTTTAAAGCCCCGGATGTTAGCTTTCCAACACAACTAAAACTGCCTCATTTGGATCTCTGTAGCTCAAGTTATGACCATTTGAGTGCGAATAGGTCAGGCTGGACAGCTTAGCAATTTCTTCAACTTCTTGTATTCCTTCCACTTTTGCATGCTTCCTTTCCATCCTCTAAGCCATTCCTGCCATATAAATCCTGAAATCACTTAACACACATATCACGGCATCGAATGGTATAAAGGGGAATTAATATTTGGTAATTTAAAGGCTTGGGAAGCAAGTTTCCAATTATAGAACAAAATTAGGAAGGAAAATATAAAACATGCAATTTACATGAATAAGTGTGAGAATAGTGGATAAAATCCACTCAATTAAGCACAAGATGTACCCCAAAATAGTGGTGCATCACCCACCTAATCCTATATCATCCCACATACATGGCGAAACAACCTAACTTCCCATCCATTTCTTTTCTCACATTCACTCACGCATCCTTCTTTCCAATTCACACACATATGCATCCTTTATTTAACATTTTTATTATCATTTCTTTTTTTTTCTCTTTTTTTTTCTTTTTTTTCTTTTTTTCTTTTTTTCTTTTTTTTTCAAAAGGTATATATACTAAAATTTTCCTTTTATCAACAAAAAGAGAAAGAGATGCATATGTCTTACTTAATAGATGCATGAGTGTTTACCCATTTTCCAACATTTTTCTCAATGAAAATTCAGAGTAAACTAACTACCAATATTTTTCTACAAATTCCCCCCCCCCAACACTTGATTAACGCACACACTTAAACCCAAGCTAATCAAAGATTCAATATAAGGACATTATTAGTTTTTCACTTAGGGCAAATGGTGTGCTTAAAATTAGAACAAATGGAAATTAAAAGGGCTCAAAAGTGGTTTACAAAGGTAGATGTAAGGGTTGGCCATATGGGTTAAGTGAGTTTAATTTCAGAAATGGCCTCAATCATACTAAATGCATTCAAAACAACAATTATAGGACATAAAGATTAAAGCAAATCAAAGATCACAATCATAAAAGAAGTTTATCACACAAGAACAAAATTTTGTGGTTGATAATGTGCAACCACCCAATTGAAGCTTAAATCTCACCAGGTAATTTGTTCAAACTCTTTTCTATGTTCCTTAAAAAGATACTTCATGTAAGTTCAAAAACAAGTTTTTAAATCTAATCAATGGAATGCCCAAAATGAGATTTCTTGAAAATTCTTTGTTGTTCTACCAAAACTTATTTACTATACTATGCAACATGCAAGTATGTACTACCATAATACTATAAGCATTAAAGAAATATATACAAACAAAACAAACCAAACAAAGTGCAACAAGAACAAAAATTGCAAAAAATTGAAGAAAAAGAACAAAAAAGAATGTTGCAAGGTGTCTGAGAAAAGAAATTTTTACCCCCTTGAAGTTAGCGATCCTCCCCTACACTTAAATAATGCACGGTCCTCCGTGCATGCACATGATCCAGGGGTGAAGGACTGTGAGGCTCCACCTTCAGCTGGTGGGCTCCGGGGGCTCCGGGTTGCTATATAAACACATAAATAACAACTGAGGAAAAGTAAGTTGTGTGGTATGATAAGAAGGCAATGTGCGTATTCTAAATGCGCGCACAATTTAGAACACAACACATTGGTCAATTAAAAACAAAAACCACTCAATCAAAAGAGATAGCATGTTCCTCAATCAAGTGGGCTAGGTTGCAAGTGATGAATAAGCAACACTTAAGGCACAAACAACCTACGTAACCACAACTAAAATGAATTGAGTATATAAGACATTGGTTATTGAAGTCGTGCAAGTGAAAGCGCATGGTGAATAAAAAATGGCACAATAAGCAACAACCAATTCAATGATAAAAAGAGACTACTTATTCACCCTTAGGAATAAGGAAATAATCACATGTATAAGGTGCTTGTTACAAAAAGTGACAAGTCTTGATAAGAATTAAGTCAAGTCAACTCAAAAAAAATGCAAAGCATTAACAAGGAACAAATACCTTGTTATGTGATTATATTCACTTAAGAACCATGATGACTAAGTAGCTCAACTCAATTCACTAAAGTAAAAGTGCACAATTCATAATGCCAAATAAGGATAAAGTCTAATGCATATGGTAGCTACAACATATGAATCAAACTCACAATTCAATTAGGCAATTAAACAAAGCTTTTAATGCTCAGTGCACATATTTATCAAACTTGAAACCAAATTCAAGCAAGAAGCAACCTAATAAATGTCAAACAAATACTTGCAACTTATTTAATTAACAAACAACTAAACAAAAACTCATATAATTACCAAAATAAAAATGAAATGCAACCAAAACAAAGTAGAGCAAGTAGAGAAGAGGGCAAAAGCAAGAGAAGAGAGGGGTGGAGGGGAAGAGAAGAGAAGAAGTAAAGAGAAGAGAAGAAAAGAATTAAAGGGTGAGAAAACAGGGGTGTGCGTGCGCACACAGGGTCGTGTGCGTATGCACACTAGGTGAAACAGGGGAGGTGTGCGCTCGCACAAGGCGTGTGAACGCTCCAAGCAGAGAGGGGATCAAGACGTGTGCGTGTGCACAAAGATGTGCGCATGCACAGAAGGTAAAGAAATGGAGGGTGAGCAGACGCACAAGTGTGTGCGAGCACTCTGAACAGAGAGGGATTAGAAGGTGTGCGTACGCACAAGCGTGTGCGCACGCATAGAACACTTTTTTTTACATGAAGGATCATGTGTCTGCGCGCATACAGGTCCGTGCGCGCGCTCAAGAGCATAAGGGGCAGGGGTTCACACGCACAGGCTGTGCCAACGCTCCCACCAGAGTGGTTGCAAGTTAGCATGCGGATGCACACGTCTGTGCGGCCACACAGAGGGTGCGAAAAAGGGCATGTGTGCGTACGCACGAGTAGGTGCGCACGCACAGGTGGTAGAAAACAGGGGAATGCGCACGCACAAGGCGTGTTGGCACTACGAACAGGGGTATAAAGACTTGTGTGCGTACACACAGGTGGGTGCGTACGCACAAGAAGTGAAAATTTGTTGTTATGTGCGTGCGCACAAGGTTGTGCGCACGCACGTGCCCTGTTTTTCCCAAGAAATTTTTCTTAAAAATTCTAAGGCACCAAGCTTTAGCTCAATCAAAACTCAACACCAAAACGTGTAAGAACCCATAAATTCATTATCCAAACTAAAATTAACATACAAATCTCAAAATTAAACTAATCCTAAGTTACCCAAACATAACAAAAAGCAAATAAGTCAAAATATATACAAAAAGAGAAGAGAAGGAACAATGTTACCAAACAGTTTTATTTAATGTCTTTAAGTTAGACAATTGGGAGAGCCCTTTGCTATGGTGGCTTCACTAGCTTGTGCTTGACTTCCCCACCAATGCTAGAATGTCCAACGTCCTCTAGGATCCCAATCCTAACCATCAATAAAGACAATCAAAAAGCAAGCTATTTACATATTAACATATTTACAATAGCCAAAAACAACACCATTGCAACTCCCGAGAATTTGTCGTTGATCTAAAATTTCACAAAATAGAATTCCATCGTTGAAAGTATAGTCTAAACTAACAATTAATTCCCAAATCAAATGTTTTAAATTCAAATTATAATAACTGAGATCAAGAGTAATTCAACCTCGGGTCGTCTTCCCTAGGAATTGCAATTAGGTGTCATATTATTGGCTATGAATGAGAGCATGGGGGTTGGATTCAAGAAAGAGCAAGGAATTAAAATGGCAAGAAATTAAAGTGTAAGAAGGTAACTTAGCATGCAAGAAATTAAATGAAGGCAAGTAAATGTAATGAGAATAGAATTTAAATGATAAAAGAGCTCTTGGCAAGAAGTGGGTAATTAAGAATTCCTATCCTAGTTGTGGACCACAAACATGGTAATTGTGTGTGGATTAATCCCAATTAGTCAATCCTACATCGAGGATAAGTCAACTAGGCATAATTAATCTCAATCCCTAAGTCCTAAGTCAACACTAGTGGGTCACTTAGAGTCAAGGGAAACCAAATTAATTAACAACCCTCACACAAGGTGGAATGGACATCCACCACTCAAGTTCACCCAAACACCCAAATTTCCTACCAAGAGTGTGAAAAACTAAGTAAAAATCCAACCAAACATTTTGTCAAATACTTGATGGGCATGTAAAGAAAGCATGATAAAATGACAAGAAATAATAAATGCTACAACTACCAAGCAAGGAAAATAAAGATAGCAACTCAATGAAGCAATAAATGACATAAAACATAAAATTGCATTAAATGTGAATTAAAATAACAAGAGTGTGCATAAACATAAAAGACAACTAAAATGAGAAATTAACAAGATAAACAAGGAAATTAAGACAATAGAATAAAGAAAAGTAGAAGAAACTAGATTAAAAACAAGAATTAAACATAAGAAGTGCAAGAAATTAAACTAAGAAACCCTAATTCTAGAGAGAAGGGGGGCTTCTCTCTCTAGAAAATGAACTGCATGACTAAAAATTAACCCGAATTGCTCCCCCCTTCACATGGAGTAAGGCCTTCCTTCGTATAGCACTCAATCAGCTTCAGAAAGCCCCAAAATTGGGCCCTGAAGGCCCAAAAATTGCCCCCAATGATTTGCAATAAATGAGTCACGCGCTGGGACGTGTGCGGACGCACAGGTGTGTGTGTCGGCACACATGCTGATTTTCTTCTTGTGCGTACGCACAGGTTGTCGTGCGTACGCACACATGGTTTGTGGCTTTTGTGCGTACGCACACTAGGTTGTGCTCACGCACACTCCAATGTGTGCTTATCCTTTATTTTCTTCATGCTTTCTCCCTTTGTACATGCTTCCTTCCAATTTTGTCTTGCCAAACTTGCCTCTTAGACCTAAAATCACTCAACAAACATGTCATGATATTGAATGGCATAAAAGTGGGATTAAAAGTGATTAAAATAAGCACAAAATAGCATGTTTTCACATTTAGGCACAATTAAGGGAGAGAACACACAAGCATACTATTTGGATGAATAAATATGGGTTTATATGATGAAATCCATTCAAATCAAACCAAAACCGGAAAATATGGACTCATCACAGGCCCACGCATACGCGTACATCACGCATGCGCGTCATTTGCAACCTTGGCACTCCACGCGTACGCGTCAAGCACGCGCACGCGTGGATAGGGGAATCGGCGTAACTAGCGTGCTGAACAGAGAGTTGTGATGGTTTGGGGCTGAAACTGTGCAAGAGGCACAATTTTCATCACGCGTACGCGTCTAGACGCGTGCGCATCATTTCCACTTAATAGCCATCCTCGCGTGCGCGTGCCTGACGCGCACGCGTCGTATGAAATTTTGGCTACCAACCCAGAATGAACCGAGAGTTGTGCGTGCGCGGGGCTGGTCTCGCGTAATTAGCACAATCATGGTCACGCGTACGCATGACCGACGCTTACGCGTCACCCTCAGTTTTGCGCGGCCCATGCGTACGCGTGGAGCACGCGTGCGCGTCGCATGCGCCGTATCACAACACCAGCGTGCCGCCCAGTTTCAATTAATTTCCTCTGCCAACTCCTAATTCTCTCTCAATCCTAATTCTTCCTTCTCTCTTCATTCCTACTTCTTACTTCCTACTATTTTCTTCTTCCTTTCTTCACCTTCTCCCTCAGGTTTCTTTTCCTCCCCCCCCTACTCTTTCATTCTTCTTTCAATTATTGCATTTATTTATTTTTCTTTCTTCTCAAATATTCTATTAGCTTAGTTATTTATGATTTTATTTTTATGCATTTTTATGTTGGTGTTGGAGCTTTATTTGGGTATTACTTTATTATCATTAAGCTTGTGGACATTATGAGGAGTGATTTGACAATTAACATTTAATTTTGGCTCTCATATACATTTGGATCCATTATTTTAATTCCTATTTTAACTTGCACACCAAGTGTTTGTGAAAAAGCTCTCATGGCATTTTGAACTCTTTTCTACTTTACTCTCACACTTTAATGCCTCTCTTTTTCACAACACTTGTAATCCACATGTATTGGGATTATCATTCACAATTGTGATTGAAGAACTGAAGATTGATGGTTTAGAAGTTATAGAAAACTCTCGTTGCAAGTATAGTTACTAAACCAAGCAATCAACCTTTCTTACAAACGTTTTGGTTGTCACAAGTAACAAACCCCTAAATAAATTGATAGCCGAAGTATTCAAACCTGTGGTCGTCTTCTCAAGGAATTGCAGGGAGGTGTTCTTATTATTGGTTATGAGTTGTAAATTGGGGTTTTGGATCAAGCAAAGAAATAAAAGAACATTGAACCTGGGATTGAGAGTCACTCCTAAAACTAAGAGAAGTCCTAAATCCTAATCCTAAGAGAGGGGAGAGAACCTCTCTCTCTAAAAACTACATCTACTCCTAAAATTGTGAATGTGAAAGCCTCTCATGAATGGATGCATTCCCCCACTTTATAGCCTCTAATCTGTTTTTTCTGGGCCGCAAACTGGGTCAGAAATAGCCCAGAATTCGCTGGTTGCGAATTCAAACACGCTGATTTTTCGTCACTGCGACGCGACCGCATGGAGCACGCGGTCGCGTCACCTAGCGTCAGGGAAACTATGACATATTATATATCAAATCGAAGCCCCGGACGTTAGCTTTCCAGCGCAACTAGAACCGCGTCATTTGGATCTCTTTAGCTAAAGTTATAGCCGTTTGAGTGCGAAGAGGTCAGGCTAGACAGCTTAGCAATTCCTCCAGCTTCTTGTATTCCTTCCACTTTTGCATGCTTCCTTTCCATCCTCTGAGCCATTCCTGCCCTGTAATCTCTGAAATCACTTAACACACATATCAAGGCATCTAATGGTAATAAGAGAGGATTTAAACATAGGGAACTTAAGGCCAAAGAAGTATGTTTTCAATCAAAGCACATAATTAGGAAGGCAAATGTAAAACCATGCAAATAGTATGAATAAGTGGGTAAAGAGTTGATAAAATCCACTCAATTGAGTACAAGATAAACCATAAAATAGTGGTTTATCAACCTCCGCACACTTAAACAATAGCATGTTCTCATGCTAAGCTCAAGAGAAGCTATAAAGGAATGAAGAGGAAAGTAAGAATGTATGAAATGCAACCTATCTATATGAATGCAACTACATGAAAAATGTTTATACCTACTTAGTTAAAAGTAAACAAATCTTTCAAGAGGAAATATGAACTAGATTTCACTAATTCAAATCATGAAAATGAAGTACAAATAGACTTGCAAGAAGAAAATAGCTCATGAAAGCAAGGAACAAGGAATTGAGCATCGAACCCTCATTGGTAGTGTATACACTCTAATCACTCAAGTGTTTTAGGTTCGATTCTCTCAATTCTCTACTAATCTTGCTTTCTAAGGCTTGCTCTTCTTCTACCAATCAACAAAAATTTAATGCACAGATACACATATCAAGAGGTCTTTTAAGGGTTGTAATGGGGTTAGGGTCAAGGTAGGATTGTATTTGGCCAAGTGGACTAAAATCTGAATCCTTAACTAACTTAAACTTTCCACCTAACTTTAGACAATTCATGTAATCATAATACCACATCTAACTATCCATTAACCATGTTTTCCACATATTCATGCATTCTAATTTCAAGTACAGTACATATGCATTACTTTCACCATTTACTTTGGGGCATTTTGTCCCCTTTTTGCTTAAGTGCTCTTCTTCTTTTTTTTTTTATATATATATTTATTTTTTTTCTTTTATTTTTCTCAATGTATATGATTAAGATGCACTTTCACTAGTCTAAGCTAACCAAGGATTCAAATTAAGGACATTATTATTTTTCGCTTAGAGTTAATGATGTGCTAAATAAAAAGAACAAAGGGGTAAAATAGGCTCAAAATTGGTTTGCAAGGGATAATGAAATGTAAGGCCATATGGGTATGTAAGCTTAGTGAAACAAAGGCCTCAATCATGTAAGTGCATGCATACATCAAATTATGGAAATATAGAATTAAGCAAGACAAAGATCACAATTTTAGAGAGAAAAACACACATCAAAAATAAAATATTGGTTGAAAAATGCAACTAATTCAAATAGGCTCAAAATCTCACAGGTTTTGTGTGTTCGAGCTCTAAACCATGTTCCAGTATAATATCTCTTCAAACAAGTGTAACATTAAATTTTATTCAAATTAGTGAAATACTCTTAAAAGGTTTCTTGAAAAAGAAAATATTACTTCAACTAAGTGGTAAAGTATGCATAAAATCAAACAAACAAATATGCAATCAAACATGCAAATGTAACAACTAACAAGGAAAATAAAACATTGGTGTTTGAGAAGGAAATACTAACCCATGGAGATCGGTATCGACCTCCCCACACTTAAAGATTGCACCGTCCTCGGTGCATGCTGAGATGTGCAGGTGGACGGGTTGTTCCAACTGATGCTTTTCTTCAAGGATTGTGCAGATGAATTTGTTTGTCTCCCCTTAAGAAGTTTTTCCGCTCCCTTCGTGGTGGCCATCCTGAAAGAAGAGGGAAAAGAAAAAGTAACCCAAAAATAAAGATAGAAAATAAATAAAATATGGGTGTTAATGCCAGATAATAAGGGTCTCAATTACATGGTAGCTACAACATGCAAATGAGAAAACAGTAGAAGTACATGGCAAATCAGGAATGTAAAAATTTGCAAAAATAGGGAAGAGAGTGTAGGTAAGGAGAGATAATAAAAATTCATGTCAATGTAAAAGTAATACAGATATAAAAGATTGGCATTGATATAAATAATATTACCTATCTAGAATAAAACAAGTCACTAAGCACCCAAAATAATTCAAGAGAAGATGCAACAGTTAAATAAAAAAATTTTAACACCAAAGGAAAAATAATGAATTTAGAAAAGAAAATAAAAATATGCACAAAATTAAGATGCAATAAATGAAATATGCAAATAAATTAAGTAAAATAAAATAAAAAATAAGAAGAATGAGAAGGGAAAGAAGGGAAGAAGAAGTAAGTAAGAAAGGAGGGAGGAAAAATTAGGATTGGGGGAGAAAAGATAAGATATTTGGCAAATTAGGATAAGCTGTGCGGCGCAAGCGACGCGGTTGCATGGGGCACGCGGTCGCGCGACTTGCGCTTAAACTGATTGACGCGGTCGCGTCGATCACGCGGTCGCGTGACCCGTTTTATGCTACTGGCGCGAGGGCAGCCTCGCTCTCGCATAACTCTCTGTTCAAAAATCATTAATTGCCAAATATTGGGTGACGCGATCGCATGGGGCATGCGATCGCGCGAGTGGCCACTTAGTAGGATGTGACGCGGCCGCGTAGGGCACGCGGTCGCGTGAGATGGATTGCGCGTCCGGCACTAGTCCAGCACCACTCTAGCACAACTTTCGGCTGTGCACCATTATTACGTCGAAATCCTGGTCACGCGGCCGCGTGGGGCACGCGGTCGCGTGGGAGGCCATTATTCCCATATGACGCGGTCGCGTCGGCAACGCGGTCGCTGGGACAATGTGTGCCATTGGCACGCCTCCAGCCACGCTCTCGCGTGACTCTCTGTTCGTTTTCTTTTCTTCCAAAACGCACTGGTGACGCGGACGCGTCAGCGACGCTGCCGCATCGCGTGCGTGTTTTTTTTTTGTATATATATATGCAGTATGCAGAATACAATGCTAATGTAGATGCAATAAATAATTCCAGGTTCAATGAAAATAAAATAAAATAAAACTCGAAAACAAATAAAACTAAATAAAAATGAAAAAGGAACGATCATACCATGGTGGGTTGTCTCCCACCTAGCACTTTTAGTTAAAGTCCTTAAGTTGGACATTTGGGGAGTCCTCCTGTTATGGTGGTTTATGCTTGTATTCATCCAGAAATCTCCACCAGTGTTTGGAATTTCAATGGCCTCCGGGATCCCAAATCTTGTTTCTACACCCATCTTCAAGTTGATTATCATGATTCCATCCGGGTGGTTCAGCTTTAGAATTCTCAGTGAAGCATCCAAACAACTTCCTAGACCCATTCAATTGAGCTTTACACCAACCTTTGCGTTTAAACTTTGAGCACACAACCATGTTGAACCTTGCTTGACAACTCCAACCACTAACCATCTTCCTCTTACTCTTAATGCCACAAAGAGCTCTAAGTTGACCATCCGTCTCCAGTAGCCCATATTCAAGCAGAATTAGAAAGCTAAGGGATATGAATTTTACCCACTTGAATGTTGTGAAGGATGATGGCAACTTAGGGGGAGGTATTTCTAATGAATTTGCAAGCTCTACTCCCTTGTGCTCTTCTCTGACAACTTTCACCTCCTTGCAAGTTTCTTCAATATTAACCTTTTCCTCTTGGTAGCTTTCTTCCAATTCAATCTCTTTTTTATTGCTCACCAAGGGCATGGAAGGAGGCTCTGTGACTGGACTTTCCAATGGAGGTACAGTATCTCTTAAGTCTGCAACCACTTCCTTTTTAATAATTGCTACTTTGTCCAGTTGTTTAAGTATAAAATCGTACTCATCCTCGATGACTTTCTTTCCATGACAACTCCTTTCAACTACTCTTTCATCTTCAAGGGTCTCTCCTACCTTTACCCGTAGGGCCTTCTCTAGCTCTTTATGAAGTATGGATTCGCGAAGATGATTCCTTCTTTCCTGTTCCATATCAATAGCATAATTGGGATCATCTTGCTCTTGGATTGATGGATGTGGGTGCTCTTCCATGGAGGGTGGTGATGGGATGAAAAGATCATTATGTGGTTGAAAAGGAAGTGCAGTAGAGCTTGAGGGTTGATTGTTGAAGGTATTTGGTGGTCCGATTTGGGCGACGAGAGCTTGTATAGTAGAGTTTAGATCGGCAAGTGCTTTCTCCATGGAGGTTTGGGGTGGATCCTCTTTCAACCCAATTCCACCAAGAACAAAGGCCCAACTCAAGGCTTGAAGATCATTTTGGAAAGTGTATAAATAGGATAGAATTCAAGTTATTGAGAGGAGCTTTCCTTTTGGAATTTTCATAATAGTTTTCGGAGAGTTTTTGTTATTGAGTGAACTTTAATTTCTTTGTCTTGGGGAAGGAGAATTCACTTCTCTTCCTCTTAGTTTTATTGCTTTCAATTTCAATTACACTTGTCTTGGATCTTGGGTTGGAGAATTGAAGAAATTCTGTTTCAATCTCATCCTTGGATTCCTCTGCTTTACTCACTGCATAATTGAATTTAATTTTCTGTTAATTGCTCTTCATCTCTTTTCTTTGCAATTTACATTTTCTTTGCAATTGTTCTTGTTGGATCTAGGAAGGCATTGAGATCTAGACTTGGTTTTCTAGTCTCTGGGCCCTGAGATCTCAATTTTACATTTTCTGTTTCTTGCTTTTAATGTTCATTTATTTTACTGCTTCAAGATCCATTTCAATCCCAATTCCCTTTCCCTCTTCTGTTTAATGTAATTCAACTTTTCCTTGTTTAAATTCTGCAATTCCATTCCCCAATTCCCTTTACAATTCCAGCTGTTTACATTTCTTGCACTTTAAGATTCCGCAATTTACAATTCTTGCATTCTAAGTTTCTGTTATTTAATTTCTTGTTCTTTAAGATTCAGCAATTTATTTCATGTTCTCTTTAATTCCATGCACTTTAATTTCTGCAAATCACAAACCACTCAACCAAACCTTGATTCGCTTGACTAAATTAACACTAAGCTAAAATTGCTCAATCCTTCAATCCCTGTGGGATCGACCTCACTCCCGTGAGTTTTTATTACTTGATACGATCCGGTACACTTGCCGGTTGGATTTGTATGTTTTGGGAGAGATTTATTTTTCCTCCAAAAATATCTCATCAATAGGAGGGTTCATTTGTTGGGAGAAAGGGTTCATGGTAGGAAGGTGGTTCATGAGAGTAATTCTGTTGGAATGGGGGTGGTTCTATGTATGGTTCATTTGGCTCATAACGTGGTTGGTGTGGTGGATACGGGTTAGGGTCATATGGAGGTGAATGGTGGAAAGGGGCTTGTGAGTGTGGTGGTTTGAAGCTATGTTGAGAGGATGGTCTATAAGCATCTGGTGGTGGTTGTTGATAGTCCATTGGAGGTGGTTGTTGCCATGAGAGTTGATCAAATCCTTGTGGCTCCTCCCATCTTTGATTGTTCCAACCTTGATGCATATTCTCATTGTAATTTCCTCTTCCTGCAACATAATTGTAACCAGACTCATAGCCAAAGGGGTGAGAGTTCATAGTAGCAAATAAAAATTAAAAACGAAAATAAAAACAAATTTTAAATTAAAAGGTTATTGAAATTTAAATTTTGAATTTGAAAATTAAATTTTGAAATTTGAATTTTGAAATTTTAAATTTTAGAAATTTGAAATTTTGAATTTTAAATTTTTTGAAATTTGAAATTTGAATTTTGAATTATTGAATTTTAAATTTTTAAATTTGAATTTTGAAAATTGAGATTTGAAATTTTGAAATTTGAATTTTAAATTTTGAAATTTTTGAATTTAATGAGGAAAGAGAAAAACAATAAAATGACACCAAACTTAAAATTTTTAGATCAAAACGAAGAAAACAACTAAGAACAACTTGAAGGTCAAGATGAACACGAAGAACAACTTGAAGATCAAGATGAACACGAAGAAAAAATTTCTTGAAAAATTTTTAATAACTAAATAAAAACCAATAACCTCTTAATTTATGAAAAAGCAAAAATAAAAATAAATAAACAAGCAAAAAGTAAAAATATTTACAATAACCAATAATAAGGCACACGTTTGCAATTCCCCGGTAACAGCACCATTTTTTGACGTTAGGATTTTTGCCAGTAAAGAATTTCATAAAAACAATCGCGTTGTAGATATAGTCTCTAAACCGACAGAAATCCCTTCGTACAAACGTTTTGGTTGTCACAAGTAACAAACCCCTTAAAAATTGATAACCGAAGTATTTAAACCTCGGGTCGTCTTCTCAAGGAACTGCAGGGGAGTATGTTCTTATTATTGGTTATGGAGATTGTAGATTTGGGGTTTTAAGAATGAGGAACAGATATGACAAGTAATTTAAATGGCAATTAAAAATAAATAAATAACTGTAAAATAAACTTTTGGCAAGGTATGAGAAATTGGAAGTCCAGACTTAGTTATCCTTATCAAAAACAATGAAAGTTGAATCTTAATTCCACTTAGTCAACCTTTACTAAAGTAAAGGAAAGTTAAGGGACTAATTAGTTTGATCTTCGAATCCTATTTATTTCCTAAGAAAAGGTTGGGATTATTGAAGTTCATTTCAATTAGCAAAGATAACAGTTATCGATTATGTTGAGATAAGATAACTCCTGAGTTACTAATTTCTTAACCAAAACCAAAAGGGGAAAAAGTAAATTTTCTGGAATAAAAATGCCTTCAGATATAAAGCAACAATAACATAAATTAAAGAAACCAATCATAAACTGAAATACCTCAAATAACATTAATTAAGAAAATTATATGTAACATGGAAGAGTGCATAAGCTAAATTGGGAAAATAAATAAAAATAAAGAACCTGGGATTGAGAGTTACTCCTAAAACTAAGAGAAGTCCTAAATCCTAAGAGAGAGAGAGGAGAGAACCTCTCTCAAAACTAGATCTAAATCATGAGAAGTAACTAAATTGGCGAGCTCCCTTTGAATGGATGCGTTCCCACACTTTATAACCTCTGGTCTATGCCTTATGGACTTGGATTTGGGCCAAAAAGGGCTTCAGAAATTGCTGGGAGCGCTTTCTGCAATTTCTGGTGCGTGGCCTCTGTCACGCGTCCACGTGGGTCACGCGGTCACGTCATTCGGAGCTTTTCTTGTCACGCGGTCGCGTCAGTCATGCGGCCGCGTCATATGTGTTTTGCTTAAGGCGTGCAGTCGCGTCAGTCATGCGGTCACGTCGCTGTTGATTCGCGCTTGGCATGCGTCCGCGTCGCCCATGCGATCGCGTGGATACCAGTTTCTTTAGAACTCCGTTTTGTGCTTTCCTTCCATTTGTATGTTTCCTTTTCCATCCTTTAAGTCATTCCTACCTTAGAAGATCTGAAACTACTCAACACACTAATCACGGCATCGAATGGGAATAAAGGTAATTAAAATAATTAATTTTAAAGCATAGGAAACATGTTTTTCACATACATCACATAAAAAGGAAGGGAAAGTAAAACCATGCAATTAATATGAATAAGTGGGTGAAGGATTGAATAAATCACTCAAATTAAGCACAAAATATATCATAAAATATGGGTTTATCAGTGATCACACAAGTGCTCTTTAATTTGGTACATTTAATAATTGATGCTTGAGTTATGCTTCTCATGCCTATTACTTGCATGCTTTTAACCCTCTTGCATCTAATTGTTATGAATTGCCTTTTTAATTTTTACTTAATATCTTTCATGCATGTTGTAGATACCATGTATAGGACATCATTATTACTTTGGCACTTATTATTACTTGGATTTCCCTCCTTCCAATTGTTAGTAATCTATATCTGAAAATAATTTTCTTTCTTCCTTCTTTAGGATGGCCACTAAGAGAGGAAAAGAGAAGGCTTTTGAAAAGCCACCAGCAAGGAGAGGAACCAAGAAAGCTCCAGCTAAGGCGCTACCATCTACCAGCATCAAGCCGCCAATAAAGTGGATGAAGAGGATCATTAAAGTTGATGAAGTAGAGAAAGCCTTTCCCGCACGGGACTCCACACGGTTCACCAACCGTTATTGCGAGCAGATGTTCCCTATCCTAGCTGAGAGGAACTACAATAATGAACATCTACTCATTGTCCCAACCCATTTTGTTAATTTTGTGGAGCCCCACATCGAGAGGAGACAGTGGGGATTTTTGAGGAGGCAGCTGATGAGCGGATATTTTATACGCTTTTTGGGGTTAATTTCATATAGATTTTAGTATATTTTAGTTAGTTTTTAGTTTATTCTCATTAGTTTCTAGGCAAAATTCATATTTCTGGACTTTACTATGAGTTTGTGTGTTTTTCTGTAATTTCAGGTATTTTCTGGCTGAAATTGAGGGAGTTGAGTAAAAATCTGATTCAGGCTGAAAAAGGACTGCTGATGCTGTTGGATTCTGACCTCTATGTACTCAAAATGGAATTTCTGGAGCTACAGGAGTCCAAATGGCGCGCTTCCAATTGCGTTGGAAAGTAGACATCCAGGGCTTTTCAGAAATATATAATAGTCCATACTTTGCTCAAGGATAGACGACGTAAACTGGCGTTCAACGCCAGTTCCATGCTGCTGTCTGGCGTCCAGCGCCAGAAACAAGTTACAAAGTGGAGTTCAACGCCAGAAATAGGTTACAACCTGGTGTTGAACGCCCAAAACAGCCCAGGCATGTGAGAAGCTTTAGTCTCAGCCCCAGCACACACCAAGCGGACCCCAGAAGTGGATTTCTGCATTATCTGTCATAGTCTACTCATTTTCTGTAAACCTAGGTTACCAGTTTAGTATTTAAACAACTTTTAGAGATTTATTTTGTATCCCATGACATTTTAGATCTGAATTTTGTACTCTTTGACGGCATGAGTCTCTAAACTCCATTGTTGGGGGTGAGGAGCTCTGTTGTGTTCACTTGCTGGTTAGTGGTACGAGTTGTGAAAAGTGTGATTCACAATTCGTGCACCAAGTTTTTGGCGTCGTTGCCGGGGATTGTTCGTGTTTGAACAACTGACGGTTTATTTTGTTTCTTAGATTAGGAAAATTTTTCTTTTTGGTTTAGAGTCTCTTATTATTGTTCTTGGATAAAAATATCCTTCTTCAAAACAAGTGTTACATTTACTGCCCAATTGGCTAGAGCGTTGGTCTAAGTCCGTGGCAGTTTGGTATACTCTTTTTTAAAAATCGTTTTCAAAAATAATAATTTCTCTATTAAATTTTGTGCCAAACTTTAAGTTTGGTGTTTTCTTGTTGATTTCCCTTTGGTTTTCGAAAATTTTAGTTTGGTTTTCTGAAAATTTTAAGTTTGGTGTTCTTGTGAGTCTTCAAAGTGTTCTTGAGTTGTCCTTGTGCCTTGATCTTAAAATTTTTAAGTTTGGTGTTCCTTGGTGTTTTCCCTCCAAAATTTTCGAAAACAAGGAGCATTAGATCTAAAACTTTTAAATCTTGTGCTATTTTATTGTTTTTCTCTTTCCTCACTAAATTCAAAAATATCTTTTCTCCCTATTTTTAAAACAAATTTTCGAAAATTATTTTTAAAAAAAATTCAGATTTTTTTTCAAAATTTAAAATCTTTTCCAAATAATATCTTTTTCAAAACTTCCTTACCACTTTCTCTCTCCTTATTTTTTCGAAAATCTTCACATATTTTTATTTATTTTATTTTAATTTATTTTATTTTCGAAATAAATAAATAAATAAAAATAAATTTTTTATTTGACATCATCTCCCTTTCTCCATCATGGATCTAAGTGGAAATGAACAGTTCAGGAGGACTCTGGGTCATATGCTAACCCCTCTACTGCTTCATATGGGAGTAGTATCTGCATACCCTCCATTGGAGTCAGTAGCTTTGAGTTGAATCCTCAGCTCATAATCATGGTGCAGCAAAGCTGCCAGTATTCCGGTCTTCCATAGGAAGAACCTACAGAGTTTTTGGCACAATTTTTACAAATTGCTGACACAGTACATGATAAGGAAATAGATCAGGATGTCTACAGACTATTACTGTTTTCATTTGCTGTAAAAGATCAAGCTAAGAGGTGGTTAAATAACCAACCTAAGGGCAGCATAAGGACATGGAAACAGCTGACAGAAAAATTCCTGAATCAATACTTTCCCCCAAGACGGATGACACAGCTAAGGCTAGACATCCAAGGCTTTAAACAAGGAGATAAAGAGTCTCTTTATGATGCCTGGGAGAGATACAGAGAGATGCTATGAAAATGCCCCTCTGAAATGTTTTCAGAGTGGGTTCAGTTAGACATCTTCTATTATGGGCTTGGAGAAGGAGCTCAGATGTCTCTAGATTACTCAGCTGGTGGATCTATCCACATGAGAAAGACAATTGAAGAGGCTCAAGAGCTCATTGATACAGTTGCCAGGAATCAGCATCTGTACCTAAGCAGTGACCCTTCCATGAAAGAAGAGGTTAAAACAGTAACTGCTGAACTCAGCCCTGCAAAACAAGTTGCTGAATTCAATCAGCAATTGGACTTTCTAACAAAGCAGTTAGCCGAATTCAAGGATAAACTACAAGAGACAAGGATGGCTAATATAAATATGGAAGAATAATTGAAGCAAACAAAGCAGCAGCTGTCAAGACAAATAACAGAAGAATGCCAAGCAGTTCAATTGAGAAGTGGGAAAACATTAAATACCCCACCTCAAGGCAGCAAAGAGCTAAGGAATGAGCAAACCACCCAAAATTCACCTGAGGACAGTAAGAGCCCAGGGAAAAGTAATTCTGGCATTAAAATGCCAGCAATCTGGTGGAAGGCTGGCGCTGAACGCCCAGACCATGCCCAAGACTGGCGTTCAACGCCAGTAACAAGCAAGGACTGGTGTTCAACACCAGAAACAAGCAAGGATCTGGTGCTGAACGCCCAAAATGGGCAAGATCTGGCGCTGAACGCCAAAAATGGGCACAGTTCTGGCGTTCAGACGCCAGAAACAGACAAGGAGTTGGCGTCTCACATCACTCCAGCTTCTAACTCTGGCACTCAATTGCCAGTAAGGGATCAGACGCACACAAGTGCTGATGACAATCCCTCAAAAAAGGCTTCTTCAACCACTTCTGTAGGCAATAAACCTACAGCAACTAAGGTTGAGGAATATAAAGCCAAGATACCTTGGAGATGAAAGAGCCTCTGAAATTTCCTCTGGAAGAGGAAAAACCTCCTAAACCCGAGCTCAAACCATTACCATCATCCCTGAAATATGTATTTCTGGGAGAAGGTGATACTTTTCCAGTGATCATAAGCTCTGCCTTAAACCCACAGGAAGAAGAAGCACTTATTCAAGTGCTAAGGACACACAAGACAGCTCTTGGGTGGTCCATAGGTGACCTTAAGGGCATAAGCCCAGCTAGATGCATGCACAAAATCTTATTAGAGGATAATGCTAAACCAGTGGTTCAACCACAGAGGCGGCTAAATCCAGCCATGAAGGAAGTGGTGCAAAAAGAGGTCACCAAATTACTAGAGGCTGGGATTATTTATCCTATTTCTGATAGCCCCTGGGTGAGCCCTGTCCAAGTCGTCCCAAAAAAGGGAGGCATGACAGTGATTCATAATGAAAAAAATGAACTGGTTCCTACAAAAACAGTTACAGGGTGGCGTATGTGTATTGACTACAGAAGGCTCAACACAGCCACCAGAAAGGATCATTTTCCTTTACCATTCATAGACCAGATGCTAGAAAGACTGGCAGGTCATGATTATTACTACTTTCTGGATGGCTACTCAGGGTATAACCAAATTGCAGTAGATCCCCAGGATCAAGAGAAAAAAGCATTCACATGTCCATCTGGAGTGTTTGCTTATAGAAGGATGCCATTTGGGCTGTGTAATGCGCCTGCAACCTTCCAGAGATGCATGCTCTCTATTTTCTCTCATATGGTGGAAAAATTTCTGGAAGTCTTCATGGATGACTTCTCAGTATATGGAGACTCATTCAGCTCCTGTTTTGATCACCTGAAACTTGTTCTGAAAAGATGCCAAGAGACCAACCTAGTTTTAAACTGGGAAAAATGTCACTTCATGGTGACTGAAGGGATTGTCCTTGGGCATAAAATATCAAACAAGGGAATAGAGGTGGATCAAGCAAAAATAGAGGTAATTAAAAAATTACCACCACCTGCCAATGTTAAGGCAATCAGAAGCTTTCTGGGGCATGCAGGATTCTATAGGAGGTTTATAAAGGACTTTTCAAAAATCACAAAACCTCTAAGTAATCTGCTAGCTGCTGACACGCCATTTGTATTTGACACAGAGTGTCTGCAGGCGTTTGAAACGCTGAAAGCTAAGCTGGTCACAGCACCAGTTATTAATGCACCAGACTGGACATTACCATTTGAGCTAATGTGTGATGCCAGTGATCACGCCATTGGTGCAGTATTGGGACAGAGGCATGACAAGCTTCTGCACGTCATTTATTATGCTAGTCGCGTTTTAAATGATGCCCAGAAAAATTACACAACCACAGAAAAAGAATTACTTGCAGTGGTTTATGCCATTGACAAGTTCAGATCATACTTAGTAGGATCAAAAGTGATTGTGTATACTGACCATGATGCTCTTAAATATCTACTCACAAAGCCGGATTCAAAACCCAGGCTCATCAGATAGGTGTTGCTTCTGCAAGAGTTTGATATAGAAATAAGAGACAGAAAAGGGACAGAGAACCAAGTGGCTGATCATCTTCCCAGATAGAGCCAGTAGAAGGGACGTCCCTCCCCTCTCTTGAGATCTCTGAGACTTTTCTGGATGAGCATTTATTTGCCATTCAGGAAACACCATGGTTTGCCGATATTGCAAACTACAAAGCTGCAAGGTTCATACCCAAAGAGTACAACAGGCAACAAAAAAAATTAATCACTGATGCAAAGTACTACTTGTGGGATGAACCCTATCTCTTTAAAAGATGTGCAGACGGAATAATCCGTAGGTGTGTTCCTAGAGAAGAAGCACAGAGGATCCTATGGCATTGCCATGGATCTCAATATGGAGGCCATTTCGGAGGTGAGCGAACAGCCACCAAGGTCCTCCAAGGTGGCTTCTATTGGCCCACACTCTATAAAGATTCCCGAGAGTTTGTACGTAACTATGACAGTTGCCAAAGAGCTGGTAATCTGCCTCATGGTTACGTCATGCCTCAACAAAGAATCTTGGAGATTGAGTTGTTTGACGAACATAAAGCCTACTGGGCAACCAGATTCTTGAACTTTGATGCCAAATTAGCTGGAGAAAAAAGATTGCTCCAGCTAAATGAGCTAGAGGAATTCAGATTCACTGCTTTCGAAAATGCCAAGTTTTATAAAGAAAAATCAAAAAAGTGGCATGACAGAAAGCTGTCATCTAGAATATTTGAACCAGGACAAAAGGTTCTGTTGTTCAACTCTAGGCTCAGGCTATTCCCCGGGAAACTTAAGTCCCGGTGGAGGGGACCATATGTGATTACAAGTGTATCACCATATGGTTATGTGGAGCTTCAAGATATTGATTCTGATAAGAAGTTCATTGTCAATGGACAGAGAATCAAGCACTACCTTGAAGGCAATGTTGAGCAAGAGTGCTCAAGGCTGAAGCTAGACTAAAAGCTCAGCAAGGTCCAGCTAAAGACAATAAAGAAGCGCTTGCTGGGAGGCAACCCAGCCATGGGGCATCAATCCTCTAAGCATTTTGCCCTATTTTTATTTTTATTTGTTTATATAAAGTTCATTGATAACAAGGTAAAGAATCAATTGCATAAGTTCACAGGGTTATAGAAGGATTCTGCACACAAAACAGAGAAAAAGAGCTCGCTGGCAAGAAAACGCCAGTAAAAGTCTGTTTTGGGCGTTCAACGCCCAACAGAAGCATCCACTGGGCGTTGAACGCCAGTGAGGATAGCCATCTGGGCGTTAAACGCCAGAAAGAAGCTCTTTTTGGCCGTTTAACGCCAGATTTACAACATTCTGGGTGTTCAGAAAAACGCCCAGTAACAAAGGACTTCCTGGCGTTCAACGCCAGAAAGAAGCAGCAGCTGGGCGTTGAACGCCGAGGAGAGGCAGCATTTGGGCGTTGAACGCCCAAAACATGCAGAGTTTGGGCGTTCAAACGCCAGGATGGTGGGGAGGAGGTAAATTCATTTTTTCTTCATATTTTTCATTTTAATCTTAATTTTCATGCTTCAATTCATGATTTCTTGCATAAACATGTTAAGAACCCTGATTTCTAAAATCCCTAATTTCTAAAAACCCTACCTTAAAAATAATAAATGTATCTTAATCCATAAGCACAAACCCTCTTTTTCAAATTCAATCCAACTCTTTTTCAAATTTTCAAAACAAATCTATTTTTTTAACTAATATCTTTTTCAAATCTCCACATTATCTTTTTCAAAATCTAGATTTATCTTTTTCAAAAATTTTTCATATCTTTTCAATTTTAAACTATATCCTA
>NC_029789.2:117099641-117100370 GCF_000816755.2 Arachis ipaensis | reverse complement strand
GTTTATCCGTGATCACTAAGAGCATGGCTCCTAAGGGAAAACAACCCACTTCAAGAGGCAAGAAAGAGAGCATTCCAAAACTACTTTGGAATCAAGGAAAGTTCTTATCTAAAGAACATTCAGACCATTATTATAAAATAATGGGTCTAAGATCAGTGATCCCGGAAGTTAGATTCGATCTGAAAGAAGACGAATATCCGGAGATTCAGGAGCAAATCCGAATCAGGAACTGGGAGATCCTAGCCAATCCTGAAACGAAAGTGGGAAGGAATATGGTCCAGGAGTTCTACACTAATATGTGGCATACAGACAGGCAAAGACTATCTGGATCTGATATCTATGACTATCGAACCATGGTCAGAGGAAAGATTATTCATACCCACCCTGACAAGATCAGAGAGATCTTAAAGCTACCTCAGCTGAAAGATGATCCAGACTCCTTCAATAGGAGAATGATGAGAACAAACAAGAGCCTGAATAAGATTCTAGAGGACATATGCATCCCTGGAGCCAGGTGGACCACCAGCACGAAGGGTGTTCCTAATCAACTCAAAAGAGAAGATCTCAAACCAGTAGCCAGAAGCTGGCTGGACTTCATTGGGCATTCTCTGCTGCCCACTAGCAACCGTTCTGAAGTCAATGTTAAAGAGCAGTGATGATCCATTGCATCATGATGGGAAAAGAAGTGGAAGTTCATCGACTGATTTCAACTGAATTCTACAAAATTGC
>NC_029789.2:117083367-117096757 GCF_000816755.2 Arachis ipaensis | reverse complement strand
CATCATGATGGGAAAAGAAGTGGAAGTTCATCAATTGATTTCAACTGAATTCTACAAAATTGCTAATAAAGAGGCCAGAGAGGCCAGGTTGGCTTACCCAAGCTTGATTTCTCTGCTCTGCAAGGACGCTGGAGTAAGGATGGGAATAACTGAGTATAAGAAACCAATCCCAGAAATCCCTCAATCTGAATATTGGGAGTATCTTGAAACATCAGTTACCAAGATGCAAGAAGCTATGGAACAAATAATAAAGGAACAGAAGGAACAAAGTCAAATTCTTTGCTATTTGATTAAAGAACAGGAAGAGCAAGGGCGTGACTTGAGGGAATTAAAGCGCCAGAAGTTATCTCTTGAAGGACCAAGCACCCCACAGATCCGAGGAACATCTACTTCTCAGAACAAAGGTTGTTAAATTCCAATTTCTGCTTTAACTCTGTGATAGTTGTCATTATAGGAGTTTACCTTAGGAGTCATATATTAGTAATTAGTGTCTATTTTGATTTTATCTCCAATTAAGTTATAGTCTATTTTTCTCATCATCAGCAAACATGAATAAAATAGTAGATCTTTTGAATAAGAGGCAATAAAATTCGAGTTTTAATAAGAAAAAATTCTAATTAGTAACATGTGGTGGCAATGCTTTCTGTCTTCTGAATGAATGCTTGAACAGTGCATATATCTTTTGAATTTGTTGTTTAAGACTGTTAAATATGTTGGCTCTTGAAAGAATGATGAACATGAAACATGTTATTGATAATCTGAAAAATCATAAAAATGATTCTTGAAGCAAGAAAAAGCAGCAAAGAACAAAGCTTGCAGAAAAAAAAATAAAAAAAAATAAAAAAAAAAGCGAAAGAAAAAGAAAAGCAAGCAGAAAAAGCCAAAAGCTCTTAAAACCAAGAGGCAAGAGTAAATAAAAAGGATCCCAAGGCTTTGAGCATCAGTGGATAGGAGGGCCTAAAGGAATAAAATCCTGGCCTAAGCGGCTAAACCAGGCTGTCCCTAGCCTTGTGCTTGTGGCGTGAAGGTGTCAAGTGAAAACTTGAGACTGAGCGGTTAAAGTCAAGGTCCAAAGCAAAAAGAAGAGTATGCTTAAGAACCCTGGACACCTCTAATTGGGGACTTTAGCAAAGCTGAGTCACAATCTAAAAGGGTTCACCCAATTATGTGTCTGTGGCATTTATGTATCCGGTGGTAATACTGGAAAACAAAGTGCTTAGGGCCACGGCCAAGACTCATAAAGTAGCTATGTTCAAGAATCATCATACTGAAATAGGAGAATCAATAACACTATCTGAATTCTAAGTTCCTATAGATGCCAATCACTCTGAGCTTCAATGGATAAAGTGAGATGCCAAACCTGTTCGGAAGCAAAAAGCTACTAGTCCCGCTCATCTAATTAGAATCTGAGCTTCACTCAAAAACTCTGAGATATTATTGCTTCTTGACTTATTAGTCTTCTATTTTATTTGTCTAGTTGCTTGAGGACAAGCAACAGTTCAAGTTTGGTGTTGTGATGAGCGGATATTTTATACGCTTTTTGGGGTTAATTTCATATAGATTTTAGTATATTTTAGTTAGTTTTTAGTTTATCCTCATTAGTTTCTAGGCAAAATTCATATTTCTGGAATTTACTATGAGTTTGTGTGTTTTTCTATAATTTCAGGCATTTTCTGGCTGAAATTGAGGGAGCTGAGCAAAAATCTGATTCAGGCTGAAAAAGGACTGCTGATGCTGTTGGATTCTGACCTCTATGCACTCAAAATGGAATTTCTGGAGCTACAGGAGTCCAAATGGCGCGCTTCCAATTGTGTTGGAAAGTAGACATCCAGGGCTTTCCAGATGACGTAAACTGGCATTCAACGCCAGTTCCATGCTGCTGTCTGGCGTCCAGCGCCAGAAACAAGTTACAAAGTGGAGTTTCCATGAACGTGTGTCTGACAATCACCTCCGTTCTACATCAGATTGAATGAATGTCTCTTAGATTCCTTAATCAGAATCTCCATGGTATAAGCTAGATTAATGGCGGCATTCATGAGAATCCGGAAAGTCTAAACCTTGTCTGTGGTATTCCGAGTAGGATTCTGGGATTGGATGACTGTGACGAACTTCAAACTCGCGAGTGCTGGGCGTAGTGACAGACGCAAAAGGATAGTAAATCCTATTCCGGTACGACTGAGAACCTGCAGATGATTAGCCGTGCGGTGACAGTGCACCTGGACCCTTTTCACTGGAAGGATGGATGGTAGCCATTGACAACGGTGATCCACCAACACACAGCTTGCCATAGAAGGACGTGCGTGCGTGAATCAGAAGACAGAGGAAAGCAGAGATTCAGAAGACAAAGCATCTCCAAAACTCCAACATATTCTCCATTACTGCATAACAAGTAACCTTTAACCCATGCTCTCTTATTTATTCGCAATTCAACTGATAAATATAATTGACTTCCTGACTAAGATTTGCAAGATAACCATAGATTGCTTCAAACCAACAATCTCCGTGGGATTCGACCCTTACTCACGTAAGGTATTACTTGGACGACCCAGTGCACTTGCTGGTTAGTGGTACGAGTTGTGAAAAGTGTGATTCACAATTCGTGCACCAGCAGTCGTGGGAGGCCAACCTATCATGGGTAGTTGAATTCTACTCCAACTTCTACTCGCCTACCTTGCAGACTGTCTATGTTCGTCAGCAACAAGTCCCTGTCTCCGAGAGTGCCATACAGAGAGCATTGGATCTTCCACCTAACCCAGAGGGATTGGACGCCTATCAAGAGGCATCTCTCAAGCGCCAGATCTATCAGTTCGACTGGGATAGCGTCCTTGGAGTTATACCCCAACCTGACAGCACCTGGATCTATGGGCAACACCGATCAAAATCCAAGAGCATCTCAGCCCAATCACTTACCTTGGAGGCTCGCGTGTGGGAACAGATTATGTCCCACTATATCTTCCCGAGCACTCACGAGTCGACCTTCATAGCAAACATGGCTATTCTCATCTGGTGCATCCAGACAGAGCAACCTCTCAACCTGCCCCGACACATCCGGCATGCCATGGGACACGTGCAGATAGCAGGTAACCTGCCTTTTCCCGCATTGGTTTCAGATTTAGTCTCTGCACCAGGTGTTTCCTATAGGGCTAGGGATACCAAGACCATGATCCCAAGGGCTGTTCAGTATGTCCCGAATGGCAAGTACATCAGACCTCCAGTTCCCTCTGCAAGCCGGCCTCCAGGCCCATCTTTGGACACTTCTCCTTCTTCTACTCCACCATCATCCACACCACAAGCACCATCCACCCATCAGATGTTCCTTCAAATTCTTGAGAGGTTCGACCGGGAAGACCGGTGAATGGAGTAATTGGAGCGCCACCACAAGCGCCGATACAACTATCTGAAGGAGCTCATTGCTAGTACCCACCCACCTCTGGAACAAAAGGACACCCCAAACTCCTCTTCACCTAGTAGCACAGGGAGCCATGGCGAGCCAGACAGCGGAGGCGATGCTTTCAGCCCTACCTTGCTCCTTACTGATGGCACGGAGGACCGTGCCAAGCCTTAAGTATGGGAAGATCAGTCCCTGACTTCCGGAGGTAATCTCTCTCTCTCTCTTAACACCAATATTTTATATTATTTTATTTTGTTAGATAGGATAGATTACATGGTAATAACTGCTTGCATGTATGTTCTGCTTGGTTAAAGTAATGAGTTTTCTTTCAAGACCCTATTTTATAGTATTTCACTAATTTAAATCGAAAATTTGTGCTAAACTTATTTGAAGATTGTAATTTGGAACATGGTTTATAGCTAAGAACACACAACCTGTGAGATTTTGAGCTTAAGTATATGCTAAACTTATTCCATTCTATATGTCCATTGTTTAGTGTATTTGCATGCATACATATGATTGAGGCTATTAATTGTTATTAGCTCACTTATCCTAAATAGCCTACCATTTCAATTACCCTTGTTTGTCACTTTAAGCCTTTTAATTCCCATTTGTTCTTTATATTACCACATCACTATCCTTAAGCGGAAAAATAATTAATTATCCCATTTGAATCTTTGGTTAGCTTAAGATAGAGATTGTATTTCAACTAAGTGTGGGGAATTGTGGGAACTTGGGTTGATGAGAATATTAACAAAAATATTGAGAATTTGGGTGCATACTCATGTGAAACCAGAGAAACCATATGCATTGATATGTTATGTTTGCTTTTACCTTCATAAAAAAATTTATTACAATATAAATAAATAAATAAATAAATAAATAGGGGATAAAACCACTCCAATGCTAAGTTCAATAAAAGATCAATGCAAATGTGATAGAATTAAAAAATTGATACATGAGTATGTGATGAAAAAGTGGGATTTTGGGGAGCTAGGCATGATTTTAGAGTTATATAGAGTGTGTGTGTGTGTTAGGTGAGAACTTAGGTTAGTCAAAGATTCATATTATAGCTCACTTGGCCATACATATATCCTCACCATTACCTTAGCCCCATTACAACCTTGAAAAGACCTCATGATATTTGCATTTGTACACTAAATATTTGTTGATTGGTTAGATGAAGAACAAAGTTTTAGAAAGCATGACTAGAGAAGAGTAGAGTGGATTGACCTTAGACACCTGAGAGTTTAGAGTGCATATACACTTCCAGTGAGTGTTCAATGCTTGATTCTATGTTCCCTGCTTTCATGAGCCATCTTCTTACAAGTTTACTTGCCTTTTATTATGTAATTTGAATTGGTGGAACCTGATTTATGTTTGTCTTGGAGAACTTGTTTACTTTTAACCAAGTAGATAGAAACATCTTAGCATATAGTTGCATTCACATATATAGGTTGCATTGCATGAGTCTTACTTTTCCCCCATTCACTCTTTTAGTCTCCTTGAGCTTAGCATGAGGACATGCTAATGCTTAAGTGTGGGAAGATTGATAAACTACTATTTTATGGTTTATCTTGTACTAATTTGAGTGGTTTTTATCAATTCTCTGCACACTTATTCATACAATTTGCATGGTTTTGCAAATCCTTCCCAATTTTGTTCTATGATTGAAAACTTGCTTCCTAAGCCTTTAAATTGTGTATTTTTAATTCCTCTATATACCATTCAATTCCGTGATCTGTGTGTTAAGTGTTTTTAGGCTATATAGGGTAGGAATGGCTTAGAGGATGGAGAGGAAGCTTGCAAAAATGGAAGGAACACAAGAAACAAAGGAGATGACCAACGAAGATCGACGCGCACGCATGGCTCACGCGTGCGCGTGACTTGAAGCTTTCCACAGTGACGCATACGCATACCTGACGCGTACGCGTGACAAGCGAAATTGCACAGCGACGCGTACGCGTGACGTGCGCCATGTGCAGAAACTGCAGAAGACGCTGGGGGCAATTTTGGGCTGAGTTTGGACCCAATTTTTGGCCCAGAAACACAGACTAGAGCCAGGGAACAAGCAGAGACTCAACACACATTCACATTTACACAATGTTAGTTTTAGTTTTGAATCTTAGAGAGAGAAAAACCACTACTTCCTCTAGGGTTCTTCACATTCATAGTTTTAGAGTTTTATGCTTTTAATTGGGATATTGAGAAGAGTTACTACCTCCGTTGAAGTTTCTATCATTCTAGTTTGTTTTCTTATTTCCTTACTCTTTTATCACCCATTTACCCTGTTCAGAGTTACATATGGATATCTTTGATTTTGGAATTTATTAATGCAAGAATTATTTTTACATTTAATTTCATCATTGGCTTGAGTATTATCTTCCCTAAATTTATTATTTCAAAATCATCTTTTATTAATTTAATTTTAGTTACCATGTCTCTTCTCTATTCCCTTTACATGTATGCGAAATTGGCATCCATGTCAATGGAGTAGGTTCTTAACTTGACTTTGGAGTTGATTAATAGGAGACCCTTGAGTTGGAATACTCAAGTGTAAATTTGCAATTGGAAGTTGTTGGCTAATTCTCTAGTCAGTAACGCTAATCCTTCCATAGGAGAGGATTAGGATTTGTGAATCAGAATTGGCTCAATTACTTGACTTTCCTTTATTCGGTAAAGGTTAACTAAGTAAAAACAACAACCTCTTACTATTACACTTGGGAGAATTCAACAAGGATAGAACTTCCGATTAATCTTCTCCTGGTCAAGGCCTTTTTTATTTCAATTACTCAAAACCTCTTGTTAATTCTCATTGTTTTAATTTATAATCATTTATTTTTCTATTCTCCAACTCAAAAATTTCTCGAAAAATTCCTGACCAATAAATTGTACTCTTTTATTAACTCGTTGGGAGATGACCTGGGAATTTTACTCCCAGTATTTTATTCTTAAATTATGACAACTCTTCTAAATTGATAAGTGAAATTTTCGTCAGTTAAGAACTGTACTTGCAACGCTGTTCTTATTACAAATTCTTAATCGGCAATTTTCCGCCCATCAGCAACTTACATCCAGTCTCCACTACAATGTTGGTAAAATTTTCAAGTATTACATATGCCAATTCCCAAGGATTCGACCTAATTCTATCAGGGACAAATCAAGCTTCAACATAAACTTGACTTGGCTATGTAACTTTCTAGACTCTCAACACACTAAGTGCTTACCCAACTTAGCAAGGGATACAACTCAGATATCAAGACACAAAACAAAATTACAATAAAATAGGAGATTAGAAATAAATCATGGCTTTTCTCTCTAAGTTTCGCTCTTTACCTTTTCTCTTTCTTAATGCCTCTCTTATATGCCTTTTACTATTGAATAGAAACAAAGAAAGATACAACATACAAATTAAATATTCAATAATAGATAATGAAGGAGGTGATGTTAAACAGCTCAAACTCTATAAACTAAACTCAGATTCTGAACTCTCAAATGTAGCTATTCATCTTGGCAGAATGCTCTCTTTAGTGTAAGTGCAATTCTTCCAAAACTTCAAATGTAGATTTATGAGGTTTCTGTCTTCTCTTCTCTCGGGTCCTCTCTCTTTGCTTGTAAACTGGATTGATTTTTCTTTTTGTATCAGTTCTGTTTCCACACCTAGGACTTGCTTCACAAAGTCAACTCCTTGAATCTTGAGCGAGCTGAGGATTTACTTCTTTTTTCTTCAATAAGACCATAAACTCGGATATTTGAATCAGAGTTAAGCAACGTAGCTTCATTGAAAATAGATCCTCAATGGATTTGATAAATCTAAACCATTATTAACCTTATGCATTGGCTCCAAGTTTTAATATTAGCCATTAATTCACAGTAGAGAAAAGTGGCCAGAACTTGCTTCAATTTACTCGAAATGGTTGTGTAGAGAGAAGGAGAAATCAGCAAGTAATTGACTTGTATGTTAAGGAAAACAAATTACCTTTTCTCTTCTGATTATGCTTGAGTTGTGCATGTTGATTTTGATTTGACCCAGCTTCATTAATTTGCTTTCCTATCTTCTGATTTTGTGTTTAGTGAAAAAGTGAAACACCTTTTTTTACTTTGATGATTAGTGAGAAAGTGAACCTTTTCTTTCTCCTCAGTGCCTTACCCGAAGCAACATAGCATCAACTGAGGGTTGCTTTCCTTTTCCTTGAAGGGCAATAGGTTGGGTTATGGACTCATCTCCATTTAGCAATCTTGATCCAAGAAGCTATGGCTCATATGCTTGGTTTTCTTTTATTGGACTGATTAATGATATTTGAGCCTACATCACAAATACATTGGATCAAACCCCAATTGGGTTTTTAACCCAATCACCAACATGTTTGTCATCATCAAATATTGTTATTATTATTTGCTAAACTCAACAAAATAGATCAATGCATTACTTCAAAATAGAATAAAACTTAGCTTAATAATCCGTAGAACATAACAAAGCTCCTAGTCCCTTTGTCAGAGGAGTTACTCATGGAAAAAGATGAAAAACAAAAGATGAAAGGATGCGGCTAGAGTTTTCCAAGGATTCAAAGACCCTGGATAATCCTTCTTATGAACAATATTCACTTATTTATATCCTAGGTTTACCTAAAATTCAAATTCAAAAACTAAATCTTTATCTAATCTTTTAGGAAGAATAAGATAACTAATAACAATAATTCAAATCCTAATTAAAACTAATTCAAATCAAATCCTATCTTACAGAATCTTCCATAATCTTAACCAAAATTACATCTCTGGGAGAGTGGGCTTCAATTGGCATGGCACTTAGGCTTTTGGGCATGGCACTTGAAGTTTGGGTGTGTAACGCCAGCCCTTGGCCCTCTTCGAAGGCGTTACACGCCTGTTTTGGGCGTTAAACGCCATGCTTTTTTTCTCTTAGGGCACTGTTTTTACGAGCTAAAAGGTGCTGGTCGTGTGTGGCTCAAACTGAATGTCCACAATAAACATATGCATATCATTCTGAAACTTTGGATGTTAGGTCACGTTATGATCACTTAAGTATGGAGAGGTCAGGATTAACGGCATTTGCAAATTCTCTTTGAAAGGGTTTTACGCCAATTAACTTACTCCTTAAGGGCGTTACATGTCCACGAATGGCATTACACGCCAATTTCAATACTTTTCTTGAGGGCGTTGCACGCCCATGCTAGTGTGGCACACCAACTTTGACTTCAAGGCGTTGCACTCCAATTAGTGGCATTACACGCCACTTCTCATCCTGGCCGAAGGCATTGCACGCTTCTTGCATGGCGTGGCATGCCATTCTTCTTTAGGCACAATATATAAATAAAGATCAGACATTGCCACCTATTACAATGGCAATAACCTCTATGTCAAAGGAGTTGGTTGTCTTCAAGGCCCCGAATCATTTTCCAAATGAGCTGAGAAAGAAGATGTATTTATACTATGTTACCACGGATGATGATTCTTCAGTCATGAGGTTTTGATCCTGCTGAGTTTGTTTATATTTACTACTAAATGTAGACGACACCTTTTGGAGGATTGCTTCAGAGTTTGATAGTCATCTTACAAGTCTTTCTTTACTTCTGTTAGGGTGATTGTGACTGAGTTTAACCACCATCTGGCTTGGATGGACAACAAAAGTTGCGGCTTGGATAAGCATCCATGTATGTTTTATGTTCGTAGTACATTACCTCTCATTGTAATTATTTATTTTGCACTGTCATACACAACTTATGCATTTTGTCACGGAGGTTCTTAATACTGAAGGCGCGGACGAGCGATTGGAATAATGTGTTTGCCTAATCCTATTCTTGATGGTATACATCAGTTGAGACTCTTTTTTCTAATCCTTTTTCATTATCATTAAATCCGTGGTTTGACCTAACATCTGGCTGTTTCAGGCGTCCCTTGTATTGGATCTTAAAGAATACCAATCAAGAACACATCAACCCCTCGAGCACCTAGAAAACCATCCTTACTTCATACAGCTGCAGATATAAGGTCAAAATATGATAAAAGCGCTATTTCTCCTGTCTTTTTATGCATTGTTACATTACTTTTGGAGTGATTGTTGAATGAGTATTTCTTTTTGGATTATGGCACCATTTTTGTGGAATGAGCACTGGTAGTGTTATGCCCTTGATTGGAAGCATAAGTTGGTGTACATGCTTAACTCAATCCATTGAAGGTACCCGAATGCTAAAAGAAGGCAACTGGACGGCTTAGTGGTAAGTAGAATATTTGGCTGTCTTAAAACACAGAATTTGCTTAAAGTGATTTTTTTATGTTGAATAATTAATCTTGTATGTGTGCAGTTGAAGAGGCTAGGACAGATTCTTTCTGTGGTAAACCTGAACACAATCCGACCAATAATGGACTCCGCATCATTTATGGCCATGTACCTAGGAAACATAATAGGTGAGCTAATAACATTGGATCAAACATTCATTTGAAGTTGTTTTGGAATTTTTTTATATATTTTTTCCTATAAAGAGTTGTTATAGATGATGCTGACCTTGTTGTCTTTGTGGTATAGCGATAATTGCAGAGCTTTTGTGTACAAGTACCTACATCATTGGACTCTTGACACCTGATGCTGGGTTACAATCAAGTTATTCTTAGTCACTAGTTTCTTCAAATGCTATTATAGTGTGAATTATTGTCGTAATCGAAAGTTGTGAAGAATATCAGATGTGGATTAATTGTTTATTTTGTTCTGTTGGTCTTGCAATGTTGCAGGAATAAGCTGTGTTTTTCTGAAAAGAACTCATTCTCGTGTGCATGCTGAGTGACTTGAACACTAACCGAGAAGAACTAATTGACCATGTCAATGAATACTTTGAGGAGGCCAAGAGGAAATGAATTTTTATTCATGCCCCCTTAATGTACATGTAAACCAATTTGGAATAGCCACTCGGGTGAAGAATAGGGTGAGATAAAGTATATCCAAAAGGAATTTGAAAGCTTATTCACTGGGAGTGGTGTCTGTTATGAAGAAAAAACTCCAATCAAAGCCAGCTCTTCTCATATAAGTCTTGTAAAACTTGATCACTGCATCCATAAACTCAAATTCCATGCTAACAACAAGAACATCATCACCAATTTCTGATTGAGGTTCCATGACAGCAGCGGCCTAAATTAATAACACATATCTAAAGTTTCCTGAAAGGAAATCACAAAATACTAAAATAAAATAACCTCTTACTACAAATGCCTCTAACAACAACATAAAGACAGGACCAAACAAAGCATAATAAATCAAATAACTAAACATAAATGCAACCAGGAGAATTTACATGAAAAACTAAGGGTTAAGTACGATTTTGGTCCCTAAAGTAGGGGCTGAAAATTTTTTTCGTCCTCAACCTTTTTTTGCTTACAAAATCGTCTCTAAAGTTTAACTTATTTTTAAAATCGTTCTTTTTACCAAAATTTTAATTTTTATTACCAAATTATCCCAAATTAAAAAATATAAAAGACAAAAAAACGGATTAAAGGGAAAGGGGGAAGGGAATCACGCTGGGGGAGGAGGGTTTTTCCAGGGAAGAAGAAGGGGAAGGGAAGGTGGGGAAGAGAAGGGGAAGGAATCTGCCACCGCTGCTGCTCGTCATTCAGTCCTCGCCACCGTCGCTGCTCCTCATCGTTCGGTCCTCGCCGCTCATTTTCCTCGTGTTCTACTCCACTTGCAACAGCATGCACGGCGACGGCTTCAACCCACCGTGACCACGACGGTGGCCAGGCTCCCTTCCAGTGGTCGCGACATGCACGAACGGCGGCAGCAGTTTCTCCCTCTTCGTGTCGCATCGTCGTTTATCCCCAATTTTGCTTCTGTTTTTGGTTTTGTTAATCAGATTGTTAATCACATGTTTCTTATTCTGATTTTGTTAATCCATCAATTTTGATTCTGATTCTAATTTTGTTAATCACATTGTTCCCAATTTTAATTCTATTCTTCTACTTCTATTACTTCCACATCTGGTTTTGCTTTTGTTTCTAATTTTGATGCTTTTGATTTTGCTTCTGTTTCTAATTCTGCATCTGATTCTTTATTCTTTTAATTTTGATGCTTCTGTTACTTCAGTTTCTGCTTCTATTTCTATTTCTAATTTTGCTTTAACTTTTGTTTTCGATTCTGCTTATGCTTCTGCTTCATTGTTATTGCTGAAGAAGGAAAAAAAAAGATGACTTCATTGTTTTTGCTTTTGATTCATTGTTCTTGTCTTCTTATTCATATTCGGATTCAGATTCATTGTTCTTGTGCTTCATTGTTTTTTCTTTTGATTCATTGTTGCTGATTTTATTGTTATTGTTGCTGGTGATTTTATTATTGTTGTTGATGGAGAAGAACGAAAAAGAAGAATAGAAATGGGGTATTTTAGTGAAGAAGGAGAAGGGTATTTTAGTCCGATGGACGATTTTAAAAATAAGTTAAACTTTGGAGACGATTTTGTAAACAAAAAAAGATTGAAGACGAAAAAATTTTTCAATCCCTACTTTAAATACCAAAATTGTACTTTTAACACAAAAACTAATTAGGTTCTCTGCTCAATGACCACATTTTGATCCAGGTAATCATGAAAAACTTTATGACCGAACTAACCAATGATCAATAACTTGCACACAAAATTTTAATGCCAATTTATAGGTTGCAATTAACCTAAAACTCATCCGCTTAGAGTTTTCAACCCATTAAAAATAGCATTTACAAATGAAACAAACATTTATCACCATAAATGCTATATATTCGTAGTTGGCGGTTGATAACATACGAATCAGTTGGTAAAATAGCAAGGCCCTTTTGAATTTATGAAAAAAAATGAAAAAAACTTGGTCCACATACCTGTATTGATGACAGGCTAATAATAAATAGATAAATTATGTTGCTAATATGACAACAAAATAACACATGGACAAACTATGTTATGACATATAAAATTATTGTTTACATCAATATGCTATATGCTACTAAACTGACATGTCATCATCTTTATTACACCATGTCATATTTTGACACGTGATATTAGCATGCTATACTAGTACGTCATTAACGAAAAATTAAACACTTGAATGACTAATAATGTAAACCATAATGTAAAAATTCAAAATTTAATTTGAGGCGATTAAAAATTTAGAGACTAATTTAAAGTTTGATACAATTTAAAAGCCATTTTGGGATTTAATTAAATTTTTGAGTAAGCAGTTTATCAACGTTTTTCTTTCTTTTAAATATACTCTGTTAACAATAACAATTGAAATCTTTAATTTTTGATGATCTACTATTTTATGGTGAATGGCATTTAATTTATTTTACAAACATAAAGTAAAATTTAAACTTTTGATATTTATTTAAGTGAATGAATAAATTGATTACTTGATCATTCCAAAATAATTATGTTATCTAATTATTGATTAAAGAAGAAGTCATCCTAACTTTTTAACAATTTTACATATTCAACCTTCTTTTTGTTTCGCATTTCACAATTATCGCAAGTCCCAACCCAGACTAAATCTTTTAGCCAGTAATTGCATTTATTAAATTTAAACAACCGAATCAAGGGTTCACGTCGACATGTGATTCCATTTTGTCGTCGCCAGGAGTGATGTCTTTTGCAGGCCAAGTTGTCAATAAAATTAAAGGGAGATATTTTTATACTTTTAATGCATTAAATACATAAAAAACTTAAAGTTATTTATTATTATATTTTTAAAATAAATATTCAGATAATTTGTTTGTTAATTAGTTATCGTTAGACGCTTTGTCAATAAGTTATCGTTGGACATATGACGTTATTAATTAATACTATTATGCTGCCGAACATGCTAAATGAGATGAATCTGTACATATGTTATGGTTTAGTTCACTAACAACTAATTAGCTATATATACTTCCATTACTTCTTATTTAATTATTTTATTATAAAATATTTTAAATATATATTAAAATTAACTATCAAAATTAGTTATTAGTATAAATTATACATATATTTATACATA
>NC_029789.2:117074853-117083255 GCF_000816755.2 Arachis ipaensis | reverse complement strand
TAAATTATTATTATAACATTTAAGGAGTAAAACCAAATTTAAAACTAAACGTTCTTGAATATAAAAAATTAAAAAGCATCAAAACTAACGTTCACAATGTAGAGACTCCCGATACTGCCAAGGCTTTTCTATCTTAATTATTCAGCCACCACTATATAATATTGTTTCCTTTTTCCCTGTACATTATATATACATCCGAACTCTCCTACCTCATTGATCTCATACAGTTAGCAAACCAATTAGGGAATAAGGTGAAAAATTTATTATATGGAAGTGAGCAACAAATACGTTGTGGTAAAGCATCATATTCAAGATGCACCAGAAGAGTCTGATTTTGAGATCAAAATTAGGGCTTTGATACTTTCAGTTGATTCAGGATCCAATGATGTAATTGTGAAGAATCTGTATATCTCTATTGATCCATATCAGATAAACCGCATGAAGAGCAACGACCCTTCGCAAACTTCTATAAGCTTTGCTGCTCCCATAACGCCAGGCGAGGTACGTATATATATTTGCCATATTGCCACTGATTCTCAATTTGATATTTTGACGCTATAAGAAAAACGTTGAGTACTATTTAATTTATCGTCATAAAAATAAATAAAATTTGATGGTAAATTAATTACTATAAAAAAGAATTTGACAGTATAAACCTTACCGATAATCATTTGTCATTAGATTTTTTCGTCTGACAATAATTTTTGTCGAATTCTGCGATTGATTACCTGCCGAAAAAAACATTTGGTTATCGCCGGATTTTTCCGACGATAATGTTAGCTCCACAATATTTTGTTTCTCGCGCTATTACTGTCGGATTATTCCCTTGGTAAATCCGACGGTAATCTTAATTTTTTTTAATATTGAGACGCAATTTTTTAATTTTATTTTTAATTTTTTATTTAAATTTATTTTTCATACAATTAGTGGTCAACTTACAAATAATAGAAACTATATATGTAATATTAAATATCAAATATTTAAATAAATTAAAGACAAATAGATCAAATAAATACAATGAAATAGTGAACACAAAGCCATAATCACTAAAGATCTTGGTAGTTGTCGTCGTCGTCGTTCCCATGGTCCTGTTGAGGCGAAAGAAAAGGCGGTGATGTTTGTGTCCCACCAACAGCACGCTGCCACCAGCAGGGTTGATGCTAGCAGCGCGCATTTGAGTCTGGTGCACCTCCATCTGAGCCTCCATCCGCTGAAGCCGCTCTAGCTGTTCCCACCACTCCAACCTGAGGTCATCCATGGCACACATGTGAAGATCTCCTTATACCTCTCTCGAGTCTCGGTCAGCTTCTGAGCCTATTCGTGGAGGCTGCGGGTGAGCTCCTACACCTGTAGTCTCAAATCAATGCCTTTCTTTGCTGAGGCAGACGATGGGCTCAACGTAGAGGTGCGGAGGGTACTGGCGAAGAACGACCCCAACCCGTATACATAGTTCTTGTATGGCCACTGAGGGTCTCACGCCAAATCGCATCAGGATCGACAACTGAAGCAGCAGAGTCATTGGCGTTCTCGCTATTTTGCTGAGATTGGTGAGTCACAGCCTCTACTCTCTGCGTATAGGACTCTTGTGTAACATATGTTATTATGATTAGGACGACAACTGTACAATTAATCTTTAATTTTATATCACAAGATCATATGTTTACTCACATAATGTCCTAAGACCACTTATCAGCAAATTTCTCTTTGTTATCCTTCAACATGTGGGTGTACTTGAAGGTCTCCGCCAACGTTCCATCGCAATCCAACAACTTTCGACTACACATGTTGCATTGAAACAAATTATTAGGATGCATACTAATGATATGTCAAAGAATATAACTAAGTTAATATCAAAATTAGAGAAGCCACATACTAGCCTGACCTTAGTCTTTATGAAAGTCGCTGAGCCTCCAGTATACTTGGACGACCTGGCCGATGCCCTGTTAGCTTTTTTTGTGAGACGCCGATGCCTGAACTCCTTATCAGTCTCCCAATGAACATACAAAGCCTTCTTGATTTCCCAGCGGAGCCAAGAAGTGAGGTAGTCGTGCCGCTTATGTACATCCTCCAACATCTATTGCAGCCGCATACCCATACGATGGTCGTATATCTTCTTGATGATGAGATCGTGCTCTTTGTCCCATATAAAATTCAGCTGCACAAAGTAAATTTAAAATTAGTTAATCAAAATATATCGTATTAAACAAATAGAAGATATAAACTAGCTAAGAAGGTTTGACTATATTAAGTTCTAAACCCTAAACACTTCTGAAACCATCACTCTCTAATCTTAGAGGAGATCTTCTTGTAGCTCGGCTATGGATGGTCGTACATCAGCTTGAAGACGTTGGTTATCTCCTGAGTACATGCATTGTTACATTGTTAGCGCAAACCTATCAACAATTCACAAACAAACTAATATGGCAATATAAATTAAAATTTTAGAAGCAAATAACCATAATATATAGAGATTCTTTTAGAAATTTCGGCAGAGTTTCATCTATAACTGGAATGCGCCACAAACTCTATCTATCAATGATTAACTTAAACAACACTAAATGTCAACCATCAATGAACAACAGGCAATAACCAAGATGCAACCTCCATAAATGCATTAAATCCATTAGACTAAAATTAATAATCAAACACTTTCAGCAATTCAATCATCAGGATATATCAAACATTTTCAACAATTCAAACCTACAACCCTAAATCTACTAAAACTAGAATCAACTATCAAGAATCACTAATCACGATATATCAAATACTTTCAGTAGTTCAAACCTACAACCCTAAATCCACTAAACTAGAATCAATAATCAGACACTTTCAACATATAGAAGACTTAAAGTAGTACTTACATCGTTCCGCCATCAGGCCAAATCTTCAAGCGTATGATGGGAGGTAGTGGAGGGACATCAACTGGCTCACTTTCGTGAGAGGATTCCGAGACTGCGGCATCCGTCGCTGGAGGCGGCGTCACTGAGTCATTGAGCTGCTGACCGGATGGAGGCGGTATCGTCGCCGTAGACGCATGACGTAGTTGGAGTTAGGGACCATGATGAACGGCTGGTCCGATGCACCTGCAACTTGTGACGTTCCCGGGGTAGTCAGAGTAGAGGGTGAGGATCCAGAATTCCCAGCGGTATTGGCAGAAACTCTCTCTACCACGACCACAACCATGATCCGCAACACCACTACCTGTCGTCATGTCTGCAAAGAGTATACCAATTAAAAATGTGCTAAACATATTCACAACATCATTCAAAATCCTTAATCAAAATAAACTATGTTAAACTTAGTTCAGAAATCAAACAAAGAGAACGAAATAAAAAATAATCAGCACAAATCAACAATAATCAGAAGTTCAGAAGAGCAAATCAACCTTATAAATTATACTAACTAGTTCAGTACCCTAACTTCAGAATTTTAGAAAAATAAAAATTCAAAACAAGTTCAGTATCTTAAGTTTAGAACTAAATAAGGAACAGAAATCAGAATATATTCTAATTAAAATTGAAACTAAACAAGTTCAATACCTTAAGTTTAGAAGTTTAGAAACCCTAAGTTCAGAACTAAATAAGGAACACAAATCCGCTAATGTTCTAATTAAAATTGAAACTACACAAGTTCAGTACCCTAAGTTCAGAATTTTAGAAAACCATAAGTTCAAAATAAGTTCAATATTCTAAATTCAGAACTAAATAAGCAACAAAAATTAAAATATGTTCTAATTAAAATTGAAACTAAACAAATTCAGTACCGTAAGTTTAGAATTTTAGAAAATTCTAAGTTCAAAACAAGTTTAATACCCTAAGTTCAGAACTAATAAGGAATACAAATCCGCCAATGTTCTAATTAAAATTGAAACTACACAAGTTCAATATCCTAAGTTTAGAATTTTAGAAAATTATAGGTTCAAAACAAATTCAGTACCCTAAGTTCAGAACTAAATAAGAAACAAAAATCAAACATATTCTAATTAAAATTGAAACTAAACAAGTTCAGTACCCTAAGTTCATAATTTTAAAAAACTCTAAGTCCAAAACAAGTTCAGTATCCTAAGTTCAGAACTAAATAAGGAACACAAATCTGCCAATGATCTAATTAAAACTAAAACTACACAAGTTCAATATCCTGAGTTCAGAATTTTAAAAAACCATAAGTTCAAAACAAGTTCATTACCCTAAGTTCAGAACTAAATAAGGAACATAAATCAGAACATCTTCTAATTAAAATTGAAACTAAACAAGTTCAGTATCCTAAATTCAGAACTAAATAATCAACAATAATCAGAAATCTTAAAACAGCAAATAAATCTAATAAATTATATCAACAAATCAGAATTCCAGAAAATCCTAACATTAGAAATATTACCTGAAAAAGAGGACCAGAAGTGAGAAGAAGAAGAAGCAATGTAGGCAGCGGCAGCAGCGGCAGCAACAGCAGTAAAAACATCGACATTGGTGGCAACGACAGCAGCGGTAGCAGCTCCTTCAGAGTTCGGCAGCTACAACGGTGACAGTGAAGGAGGAGTGGCTCCTGGAAAGGAGGGGCTGCCGGGGATATGAGAAAGGTAGAGAGAGTGGGAGGTGAGAGGGTTAGAGAGAGAGGGGAAAAAAGGGTTTGCACTTCAATTTTACGGCACAATTACCATGAAAAAGTTCTGACAGTAAACTATTGCGGGTCACCAAAATACAGCATTTTATTAAGTGAGTTTACCGTCGAATAAATTCGATGGTAATTCCAACCTTAAAAGATACACCAATTATTACCGGCAAATTTAGGCTTTGTTTGGATATAGGAAAGAAAATAGAAGGAAAGAAAATAAGAGGAAAAAAATGAGAGGAAAGAAAATAGAAAGAAAAGTAGAGTTATTTGTGTGTTGTTTGGATGAAGAGAAAATGAATGAAAAGAAAATAGAGAGAAAAATTTCTTTTGTTTGGATGAGAAGAAAAGTGAGAAGAAAGAAAATCATAATGGTATAAAATTACATTAATGTCCTTATAATAAAATAAACTATAAATATTTTTATTTATTTATTTCTTTCTAATTTTCTTGCTTTTAATGAATGGAAAATTTTTTTATGAGACCTACACCAAAATTTTTTTTTCTTCCCATTTTCTTTTGTATCCAAACAAAGAAAAATAAAATTTTTCACTCATTTTTCTTTCACCATTTTTTTTCCTCTTATTTTCTCTTAAACCAAACATAGTGTTAGCGTCAAAAACATAAATCTGCCGATAATTATTTAACTTTTTGAATTCGATATTTTTACCACCGATAAGTTTACTACTCTAGGACGTTAAATCTGATAATAAAATCGATGGTATTTAACGTTTTTTGTTTTTTATAGTGTAAAAGCTAAAGTCGATTATCAATCACCATTTGAAAATTGATGTGAGCGTATAGCATGCATATTTCTCAATGTTCTGACTTCTGACAATTGAATTGGTAGCCTTAGAGATTTAATGGTCTGAAGGTCTAATTAAGGTGGACTGAGTAGAATAAGATATATTATTTAGAAAAACATAATTTTTTATTTATTTATTTTAAATCTGTTTTAAAAAATCAATTAATATGTTCTTAGATAGACTTTTTCGGTTCATTAATCATTAGTTGTCAATTAATTTTTTGTTTGAATTATAGATCGGTTTGTTGGTGATCAAATTTTTAATTAACCCGATTAAACTGTTTTAGTCGTTATTATTTAGATTAAATTCTCATTTCGTCCCTAATATTTGAAACATTTTATTATTATTTTAAAATAGGATAAAATAAAATATTTTAAATATTAGAAATAAAATTAAATTTAACTCAATTTTTAGGGTCTAAAATAGTATTTTATTCTTTCTTATTTTAATTACGAGTAACAAATTATGAAATTATTGATGATAAAAGAATGTGTCAAAATTTATATTGTAGAAGAACAAAAGTTTGAAATAGTCAAAATTTCTTTTTATTGTCCTTTTTAATATAGTTATTAAGACTTTTAAGTATTGTTCTTGCTGAGGTTGACCGGTGTATAACTCGTCTGTCGGTGAATACTTGTAAGCTCTCCGTCAAGATGAGGTATACATCGGCAATGAGAGAACAAGGGGGTGGGTACCTGCAAAAGACACTCCGACGCTCAAGTCAGTAAGTGTTTAAGAGGTAGTATAAGAATAATTCTATGAATATAGAATGTAAGAGATGAAATGAAAGTTACCATGTGTTATGTTGTGTTTATAATAATTCTATGAATATAGAATGTATTATGTTGCCCCCTGAGATTAGATATAGAAGATTTCTTTTATAGGCATAGAATTGATGAATGATATTCATGTTATGACCGTTTGGTCATTAAGATTGAAATAATGGTCATTAAGTCGGTAATGAAGGTGTCGTTTACAAACAAAGAATAAATGATAATTAACGCCGAGTTATAACTCATAATACACAATAAAGACCGAGTTATAAGGTGACGGATCACAGCCCCAAGCTTTGTCTGCCGATCATATGATCCAGGCTAAGCTTAGAAAATAAAATGAGTTATAATTCTGTTAAAAGATAAGTGAATAATGATATGGTGAGCCCCCAAGCTTAGTCGGGTTATTATGTCGGCACTTATTCAAAAAATAATTGAGTGATAAAAGTCATTCAATCAAGATAGTTGTGTGGGGGATACTTTTCCGCTTAAGAACAATTTTAGCATTTGATTGAATGTGAACTGAAAAGTTCAGAGATAGATATCCATTGACGGAATCGATTGTATGATCCGAGGATATAATGATTAATTGTCTTGGAAATTTTTCCGACCCACAACAACTTATTGATAAATTTCTCTCTCAAAATAATTAGTTATTGAATATTTACAATTTACAATGAAGATCTGACATGAATAAGATAAATTGAGAAAATGAATAGGTATAAAGTCGCAACATATATTGAGTAATATATATTGTAAAAGTAAAATAGTTCAAAGTAAAAAAAAAATATACCTTTACAGTTGATAATTGTAGAGAAGAAGACGACATATATGAATGTCATACATGTCAAATGTGAATATTTGAATTTTGTTTTGTAGAACATGCTTTAATTTGATAATAAAACAATAAGATAACAGTTATTGAATGATACATTTAGCATAATGTTTCTAGCAATTATAGTATGACAAGGGATATTCTTCGTGCAATAATAGTAAATTGCCTGTTTAATTTTCTACATTAAACAAATAGTAACATAAAATTTAATAGTATAAAATGAATAGTGTAACAGTTATATACAATTGATATATAATTAATTTTTGATGGAATCCAATTTTAAGATTTGAACTCATTATTACTGTCATTTAATTATATAAATGAAATCATTAAGCAATAAGAATATAGCACCTAATGAAATAAAAATTCAATTGACATGGTTGTTATATGTCATTATTGTATAAAACATATATTGAGGTTTGAATATAACTAATAAATCAGTAAATATTAGTTACACAAAATATAAATGCAAAAATATATGTGAATAAAATAAATAATGTTATTTGTGTAAGTAGAGAACTTTGAAAAAGTAAGCAAAATTGATAAGTGAGTTTGTGCTCGGATTGATTGAAAATCGAGTTTGTTCTCGGATTGATTGAAAGCCGAATTTGTTTCCGGATTGGTTCATTGATCGATTATGAGATGTGAAATATTATGATACGTAAAACTGAAACAATTTGAATGTATAAAGTACATACTTTATAAAAAGTTACGATAGATTAAAATTTGATAAGAGGTATTAAATAAAATATTAAATAAGATTGTTGAGATTGGTTAAAAAATTTGAATGTAAATCAAGTTTTATGAACCTAAGGGGAGTGGGAATTATTTTACTCGTCCCACGGTGGGCGCCAATTGTTCTTGCTGAGGTTGACCAGTGTATAACTCGTCCGCCGGTGAATACTTGTAAGCTCTCCGTAAATATGAGGTATACATCGGCAATGAGAGAACAAGGGGGTGGGTACCTGCAAAAGACATTCCGACGCTCAAGTCAGTAAGTGTTTAAGAGGTAGTATAAGAATAATTCTATGAATATAGAATGTAAGACATGAAATGAAAGTTATCATGTGTTATGTTGTGTTTATAATAATTCTATGAATATAGAATGTATTATGTTGCCCCCTGAGATTAGATATAGAAGATTTCTTTTATAGGCATAGAATTGATGAATGATATTCATGTTATGACCGTTTGGTCATTAAGATTGAAATGATGGTCATTAAGTCGGTAATGAAGGTGTCGGTTACAAGCAAAGAATAAATGATAATTAACGCCGAGTTATAACTCATAATACACAATAAAGACCGAGTTATAAGGTGACGGATCACAGCCCCAAGCTTTGTCTGCCGATCATATGATCCAGGCTAAGCTTAGAAAATA
>NC_029789.2:117069972-117074810 GCF_000816755.2 Arachis ipaensis | reverse complement strand
AGATGTTATAATTTTTAAAAAACAAAAAATTTGTTAAGGTAAGTCGAAAATATTCCACTAATTGATGTCCTTAATGTTTGTGTCCTCTCATACCTTGCAACTTTTATACAGGCAATTGATGGTCTTGCTATTGGAAAAGTTCTGGTGGCTTCTGACAACGGTAAATTTCAGAAAGACGATTTGGTTATGGGAGTTTTCACTTGGGCAGAGTACAGTCTCGTTAAGGAAGAGAGCATAATAAAAAAGTTGGAGCCATCTGAATTTCCACTCACTTATCATCTTGGAGTTTTAGGTAATTTTGTCGGTACATTTTTATTAAGTAATTCAAGTTAAGCATAAATAAGAAATCAAAGCACATGGAAGAAGTTGTGTCAATTATTTCAAGACAATCAAAAATGTTCTTGAGACTATTTATTTAACGAAAACAATTACTGAGCAAATTAAACTATTATTTTGTTACACAAAAGATTTAACTTTTTGATAATAATAATATATGTTATGGTGATTACTGATTACGATAATTATTTAATTTTTAATAATATTTAAAAACATTAAATATAATTTTATATTGATATATTAATAATATAAAACTTTTTTATACGTATATCAAATTATATATTGTCATATTTATAAAAATAATTATTTTTTATAATTAATACGTAAATAATTATCCAAAAATATAAATATAATTAAATAATTATGTAGAATAATTTATTATGTTAATATATCAAAATTAAATTTTTAAAATATTTTTTAAGTATTATCAAAATTGTATAACTACCTAAATCTATAATAATAATTATCATCATAAACTTATATATACTTAAAAATTATATTTGTCACACAAAAATATACCAAATATAAAGAGACGTATAGAGAGCCTTGGAAATCAAACTTCGACATTTTGTTACTATGGCAGAAAAATAAAATGCAAACATAAATTTATAAATAGAACTTTGACTATTTTTTTGAACCTTTTAAATAATTTTCGAAAATTCTCACAAAAAAATTGAATAATATATAAAAATTATTTATTATTTATAAAAACTATACATAAAAAAATGAGCAAATTTTCCGGGACCTTTCACTATTTTGAGGGTAAAATACTTTTTACCCCTATGTTAAGTGGCATCAATTTATTAGGGCAAATGATAAAATATGGACCCATTCATATATATTAACTGAAAACAAACACCGTTAAAAATAAACTAAACTCTTGTTTCACTAGTTAATCCATTCTAATTAATAACTAAACTCTTAAAGGCTGAAACTGCATTTTGTTAGTCCTTAATATTTAAAAAATAATAAAAATATTAGTCCAAATAATTTAAAATTATTTTATTTAAAATTCATTAATTAATACTAGAATAATTATATAATTTTAGATGTAATAAATATATAATTACAAATGCTATGTTTTATAAAATAATTTTACATATTGTCTCTATAGTATTATCATTTTAGTTATATGTCACTACTGAGGTAAATAGCTAGTAATAAAATGCAAAAGTTTTTCTTATTCCCTTTTCGATAGAATTTTTATTCCATTTGATGATTTTATATTTAAAATTCTCAAATTCATAAAACTATAAATAGAATTTTGTATTCATGTATCATTACAATTCAAATACAGGATTAATAGTATATATGACATATATAATAATAAATTGGGCAAATCACAATAATAAATTAAGGGGAGTAAAATTTTACACGAATTAGCCCAAAACGAAAACTGCTTCATGAATCCACTATTTATATGTAGTTCGAACCAGTTAAATTCGAACTCCATTTCTACATAATTCGAACAAGGTGGATTCAAATTATACACAAACACACGCACACACCAATTCGAATCAGGTGGGTTCGAATTACACACAGTAATTTCTATGCTGTTAAAAAATTAATAATTTATTAAAAAAATTTATTAAAAAAATAGTCAATAATAATTTAGAAATGAAAGAAAATATTTTATTCCATACAAAACAATTAAAAAATATATTTTATTTTAATACAAAATAATTTTAAAAAAATGGCTTAAAAGATGTTATGAGTACTATAAAAGTTTGTAATATTCTAGTGATTTAGGTAAATACATGATAAAAATATTTTTTCTTTAAGATCTAAATTATTATTGACTATGTAGAGTATTTCTTTAATGTCCTAAGTCATTAGGATATTATAAATTTTTATAGTACTCCTAAATTATATGGTGATTCAAATTATATTCTACATAAAAATTTGTAATATCCTAATGACTTAGGACATTAAAGAAATACTCTACATAGTCAATAATAATTTAGAAATTAAAGAAGAAATATTTTTATCATGTATTTACCTAAATCACTAGAATATTACAAACTTTTATAGTACTCATAACATTTTTTAAGCCATTTTTTTAAAATTATTTTGTATTAGAATAATTTTTTTTAATTGTTTTGTATGGAATAAAATATTTTCTTTCATTTCTAAATTATTATTGACTATGTAGAGTATTTTATTTAAAATTTGAGTACATGCATGTATTTACCTAAGTTATTAGAACATTACAAATTTTTATAGTACTCCTAATATTTTTTAAGCCATTTTTTAAAAATTATTTTGCATAGGATAAAATATTTTTTGTAGTATAATTTAAATAAATTTATTAAAAAAATTTATTAAAAAATATTCATGAGCTATTAAAAATGGACAAAAGAGTATTGTATGGAATTCGAATTGATAGATCACAAATATTTTAAAGAAGTCTCGTAATTAAATATTTTGTTAGCTTTTTTTTAATGTATGAAATAAAATATATATTTTTAATTTTTTAACAGCATAGGAATTACTGTGTGTGTAATTCGAACCCACCTGGTTCGAATTAGTGTGTGTCGGGTTCGAATTATGTAGAAATAGAGTTCGAATTTAGCTGGTTCGAACTACATATAAACGTGTATTGGTAGATTCATGAAGCAGTTTTTGTTTTGGCTGATTTGTGTAATTTTAGTCTGCCATTGGCTTATATGTGTTTTTTACCCTAATAAATTAGGATAAAATTTATATTTAAATATGTGACTTATCTTAAGAAAGATATAAGTCTAATATATTTTTTTTAATTAACTAGAATAGCAGAAAATAATTTTTTTTAAAAAAATAATTGAATTTAAAATATAAATTAAAAGAAAAGAAAACGTTGATTGAGAGTAAAAAATTAAAATAAGCATTGTGATGTAACATTTTAACCAATAATTAACTTGGCAAACATTTAACATCCATTATTTTCAAAAAACAAAAATATTAATGAAGTATATTGATAAAAATAAAATATTACTATATGCAATTTATTTTTTCTAATGCTACCTTGTGACTTATCCTATGATTAGATTTTCACAATAAACCTATTATTTATTTGAGAGACAATTTTCATAAAAGTTGTTACTTGTATCATATACTTAATTAACAGGACATTTTCTCCTTATTGACTTTATCCACTTCTATTGTTTTTGTAATATTTTAGTTTTTTGAATTATGTTCATTCTTCATAATGAATTAATTAAAATGATTATGATTTAAAACTAAAATTCATAATAAAGAATTAGAAAATAATATTTTAAAAAACTAAGATGTCTAATTTAAAATTTAAAAATATAAAAATATTAGTTTTAATAAATTCTTAACCGATCATGAATAACTCTTAAAGATATAGTTATAACTAGTTCTATATTTATTGAATTTGAATAAGCTTTAGTTATATGAGAACATCAGAAAACTAGTTTTATTCTTTGAATTTAGTATAAAATCAATATCAAATTCAATAATTTTTTTTGGTCTTTTTTTTCACTGATGCTTGTAGGTTTTAATGGATTATCAGCCTACGCGGGATTTTTCGAAGTATGCAAACCGCAAAAGGGTGAAAATGTCTTTGTGTCAGCAGCATGTGGAGCTGTGGGCAATTTAGTTGGTCAATATGCCAAACTATTCGGTTGCAATGTTGTTGGCTGTGCTGGGAGCCAAGACAAGGTCAACTATGCAACACTACAACTATACATTGTACAAGTAGTTTGCCATTATATGAACCCAACATTAGTGTTATTTCAAAAGCCTAATTCATTGTAATTTGTTGTAGGTGACATTACTCAAAGATAAGCTTGGATTTGACGATGCATTTAACTACAAAGAAGAAAAAGATCTAACCTCTATCCTGGCAAGGTTTGTTAGTGATTTGTGATAAATTATTTAGTAAATTATTAGTTTTTTCTGAATATCATAAAAAAATCAAACCATACTTATAGATAGCAGAAAAAATATAATATTTATATTTAAAAACGAAGATAAATATCCTCTATGATAAATAATAAATTGATATAATTCACAATATCTGATTCCGAAAAATCTTAATGAGTAAAAATTGAAACAAATCTAAGTGTTTTTTGTTTCTAAATCTACATACATAGATGTGACAATAAACTACCTTTTCTTCTTTTAATAAATCTGAATACTTTTCAAATATATAAAAAATTTTATGAATATTCTTTTTAAACTTAGAAAATCTATACTACCAAAGCTATAACACCCATAAAAAATTATTACCATTACAAAAGAGGATAAATAAACCACAAAAAAAGTTATATTGATTTAGAATAAAAATCAGAATAATAAAACTAAAATTCAAAAATTCAGATGTAAAATTCAAAACAATAAAAATTAAAAAGGTGGAGAGGAAGAATGAAAAGAAATGGGAGAGGAAAAAAAAGAGAGGCAGAAGGAAGAAGGAAGACGATAACTAGAGAAAAGATGAAGGAAAGAAGGAAAAAGGAGAGAGAGAGAGAGAGAGAGAGAGAGAGAGAGAAGAGAGAGAC
>NC_029789.2:117069164-117069874 GCF_000816755.2 Arachis ipaensis | reverse complement strand
TCCAGCGTTAGGTACTTGGTCTTTGCAAAGGGAGAGAAGAGAGTTTTGTTTAAGGACAGGTAAAGGGAAAAGGTAGGTTTTTTTTAGAGTAAAGTATTATTTTGGTCTCCAACATTTGAATCAAGTCCTAATTTAGTTTCTAACATTTTAAAAGTTTTATTTCAGTCTCAAAAAATTTCAAACATTTTATTTTAGTTCCAAAAAGTTTTAAGCAATTCAATGTTGTCTCACTAGTAAATTTGATATGAACAATTAGCATATTTAAGAGATAATAATGTTTGATTTTAGTACATAAATAAAATTGATCTATCAATGATTACCAACGTAAAAGTTTTTCTTTGATTATGGAACGTTGATGATTGATTGATAGGATTAGGAATTTTATTACAAAAAGGATATTGAAAAGAGAAAGTGTTATAAGAAGGTTTTGATTACATTTCTTTAACATAAGGAAAAAGATATGACTTAACAATAACGTTGTTAACATTTACGTCATTCACTGATTAATTATTCGTGCAAATTTAATGGTAGGATAACACTGAACTCTTTAAAACTTTTTAGGACAAAAATAGGATGTTTGAAATATTAGAAATCAAATTAAAATATGACCAAAATATTGGAGGACCAAAATAGTATTTTACTTTTTCTTAATAAAAGATTCTATGAAGAGTTTTAATAAAAAGAACATGTGATACTATTGTGTATTAAAA
>NC_029789.2:117068772-117069159 GCF_000816755.2 Arachis ipaensis | reverse complement strand
TAACATTTTGAATTTTTATTGGTAAAAATAGTAGTTTAATTATTTATCATTCGTAGATACAAAGGTAATATTTTGTTCATTGACAAGAAAATTTGTTAGTATTTTAAAATTTCATGAATAAAATGCTAGTTTATTTTAAAATTTATTTTATTCTACAACTAACATGCACTTTTTTAGATAATATATATCCACCAAGCTCTTTTTCTCACTTTTTTCATTGTCTGTTTTTGTTTTTTATGCTTGGGTTTCTTTTCTTTATTATCATCATCATCTAAAAAAGTTATTAGTATACCAAAATCAGCCATTAAAATTAGTTACTATATATTTGTATACGAATATAAGGTAAGTTACTTATTTAAATTATATAAATACTAAAATTACTAAATT
>NC_029789.2:117054614-117068726 GCF_000816755.2 Arachis ipaensis | reverse complement strand
CTCTCACCTTTAATATAAATTATAAAATTTATAAATGTTTTAAACGAAAACGTAAAACTAGCAAAGAACCCACAATTTATTGGCTTTTAAACAAAAACGTAAAACATGTGTAGCATAAATCGTTGGCTTTTATTAGGTTTTAAGGTCTTCAAAAATCTAACCTAAAACACAGAAAAGTATCACGAGTTAGTGGGTTGAAGATATTGCAGCATAAAATTATTTTAAATGTCATGATTTATGAGAATATGATATAAATTCAAGATGATACCCACGATTTAGGAACATAAGGAATCAAAACTCAATCAAAGGCAACGATTTAGTATGTCAATCAGAACATTTTGATGGTATAAATTTGTCAAAGTAATATAGAAGAGTGTAGTAGAGTGAAAAAATAGGTGATAGTTTCTTAGCATTTGTTCATTGTATGGGAGAAATTAAAGAAACTAGATAATCTCTCGGTCCATTATTAATCAAGTTGATGTTAGTTAAAACTTTTTTCTCAATGCTTTTTGGAGTGCTAATAGAGACAATATTAATATTACAATACAGTAAGTTAATCTTAGTTAAAATATTTTCATGTACTCTTTTAATACTAATTGAGATGCAAGTTTTAGTTAAAAATTTTAACAGTGTAATTTAATTTACTTGTTAATATTCCATCCAAATTTGTTAACATTTCATCCAAATTTTAACTAAAACTAACATCTCGGTTAATACTAAAAAGAGTAGATAAAAAATATTTTAACTAAGATTAACTTACTGTATTGTAATATTAATATTGTCTTTATATTAGCACTTCAAAAAAGTATTGAGAAAAAAATGTAAACTAAGATCAACTTAATCAATAATAGATTGGTGGATTATTTAATTTCTTTAAAAAAAAATTTTCGCAATGAACAAATGCTAAGAAACTATTATCCATTTTTTCACTCTATTACACTCTTCTATATTATTTTGGCCAATTTATACCGTCAAAATGCTCTAATCCATACACTAAATTATTACCTTTCAACGAATTTGATTCCTGACGTTCCTAAATCGTAGGTATCATCTTAGATTTATATCATATCCTCATAAATCGTGGCATTTAAAATGATTTGTATTTCAGCATCTTCAACCCACTAAATCATAGTATTTTCTTGTATTTTAGTATAGATTTTTGAAGACTTTAAAACCCAATAAAAGCCAACTATTTATGTTATATATTATTTCACGTATTTGCTTAAAAGCCAACAAATCGTGGATTTTTTTTTGTTGGTTTTACATTTTCATTTAAAATATTTATAAATCACACAATTTATATTAACGGTGAGAGGATTTGCTTTTAGGACAATTTAATAATTTTTGTGTTCATATCATTTAAATACGTAAATTACCCAAAAAGAAAACACACATACACACATGCATGTATATATGTTGCTTAACTTATTTTTAATATATATCTTATATTCTAACATATATTTTATACTAGTGGTTGATTTTAGTACACATCTAATTAACATGGTTGATCATCATCACTACCACTACTAATATTATTATTATTGCTGTTGTTGTTGTTAAAATCTAAACCCTAATTTAAATAAAAAACATTTATCATGTCCTGGCCTCTTTTCAATATTTTTAGTTGAATAAAAGTACTTTTAAAGCGTTAGTAATAAAATGGATTTTACTATGTATGTGTTTATGGTAGCTACAGTAACTATGTAAGTGTTATAAAAATTAAAGTCACAATTTTTTTTTTATATTTTGGTAACATTTCTTTTAGTAACACTTTTTAAAAAGTGTTGTTAAATTATAAAAAAAATGTTTAACTCTAATTTTAACATACTTCTTGAAATACTGTAATTACTGTAGCATAGATATACTCGAATGCACCTAGTAATTAATAATCAAACGAACATATATGAAATTGTTTATTCTATTTTTAATTTTAGGTACTTTCCTAATGGAATTGACGTATATTTCGACAATGTTGGGGGAGAAATGCTAGAGGCAGCAATTGCGAATATGAATACATTTGGTAGAGTATCTATTTGTGGAGTAATCTCACAATATACTGATGCAGAAAAGAGATCATCACCAAACATGTTGAATGTTGTGTATAACAGAATCAACATTAGAGGATTTTTGGCTGCAGATTTTATGAATGTTTTTCCAGACTTCATTGCGAAAACATCAGCCTATCTTCAAACTGGAAAGTTGCATGTGATTGAAGACGTGTCATCTGGTGTTGAGAGCATCCCTTCTGCTTTTGTAGGAATCTTCAATGGAAATAATGTTGGAAAGAAAATTGTTAAGGTAGCTGAAGAATAATAAGCAAATAAGTTACAGATGATATTTAATAAAATTTGGTGTAACTAATTTAACCTTTATGAAGGTAAATAGTGTGTAATGATGAGCAAAGTTAATAAAATTAATATTCCTTATTGTCCATTAAATCACCAAATGAAACCATGAAAGCTGATAATACACACAATTTGGTATTTTGAGGTAAAAAAAAGTAGTCACTCAAAAAGATATAATAATAATAATAATAATAATAATAATAATAATAATAATAATTTATTATCTATTTTGACATTAGGATGGTGTAGTAAAATGAATAACACTTTCGAAGTTATCAGATTAAGTTGGAAAAGTTGTATGCACCTATATCAATGATGGATCAGACATGCATACACTTGACTATGCTACATTACCTAACTATATCTTGGCACGTGTAACTCACTCACAATATAATTCATTGTGTTTGAGTCATAATAAACTAACTAGTTTTTAGATTTTAGATAATTTATTATAAAAGAATTACTAAAAACTTACGAAGTAATTAAAAAAAACATGAGTCAAATGAGTCGATGTGTCTAACTCGTTAATTGATGAGCAAAAAATCAATGTATTCAGATATTGGGAAGTGTACCAAATCGTTCAAGTAATACCATTGTGAGTGAATATTATTCCCACGAGAATTAATAGATTGAGACAAGAAACGTCTAATTAAATCTCTAATTAGATTGATCAAACTTTGGCAAGAGGATTGTAGATTTGAATTAGAAGCAAGAACACTGAAGAAGATGACGAGAGAATGCTTTATGAGGTTGGAAGAAAATCAATGGATGAGGAAGTTGAAGGCCTCGAAGATGTTTGATTCTTAAAATACAATGCTTATCCTTTCTTATTTTAACTCATGCAAAAATCTTTTCACAGCAAATAATTTATAATCAAATTCCAGTTCCTTGGTAATTTAATTTCTCTTAACCCAATTAATCGCTAATTCTTTGGTCAACTAATCAAGAGAAGAGATGAAAAGCGGTTTTGATTTTTAAGCCACACAATATTCAAAAACTATCCCTAGTTGAATTATATATCACGTATTCAAAACTAGTTCTAAATAATTGAAGATTATAAGATGAGTTTTAAGCTAATTCCGAAATTAATTTTTTTGAAGTAATAACAGAATCTGTAACACCCACACCACTAGAATGTCATGTTTTTGGTTGCACCACTTTGATAATGAGAATATTACGATGACTTCTATATATATAACTATGATAAATAGGAGCCTTTACCTGAAATTTTTATTGACTTTTTCTTGAATAACCGAAAATATTTTTCTTTTATACGTACATACAAACATACAACTCATCACAACACTTTTACATTCATTAGAATAATATATACAAGTAATATACAAATATATAATATAAAATCACAACTTTGATCTCTCTTTAAAGATATATAAATAACGATAACAAAGGCGAGGAAAAAGATCTAAGAGAATACAATAAATAAAGCACAACCAAAAGCTTAGTAAACTCTTCATAGGCTTCTTCCTCTATTTCCTGAAAATATAAATTGGCCAATTTAATTCAACTGTCGTTTACTTTTCTTAATTTTGATCATCGGGCACATTACTCACTTCCTACTTCTTTCAAGATTTACTATCTCAATATGTAAAGTTAACCAAGCACATCAAACTTAGTCGCAATCCAAGTTACCAACCAAAACCATCATCAAATCTTGCCTCATTACTCGTGGAAAACAAACACAAGCAATTCACCTAAAATCAAGCACAACAAAGTACAGATAATTCAAGTAGTACAAGTAGTAAATAAATATATTAACAAGTAGGCAAACTAAATAATTATGTGCACCCAAATAAATACATATGATGCATGTCTGTCCTACTAGCCGTGAGCTCATGTGTTGGTTAAACTGTCAGACCCAACACATCCGATATCTAACACAGATATCGTATCTCTGTTGCGCATCCCCAAGAGAAATAATACGAAGGAGAGTTCCTTTTCACCTTCTCTTGGAGGTATTACCAGGGGGAATAATATGAAAAAGAGTGTCTTTCCAGTTTTTCCTATGAGGCCATGCCACATAAAACAACGGAGAGTGCTATCCCACACAAAGGAGAGTGTCTTCTCACCTTGCAACCAGAAAGAATGTAGGAGAATAACACAAAGAAGATTGTCTTTCTACCTTTCCTATATTTACACCACAACTCCGAGCAAGTGGGATAAAACCATCATCCTTGTCCGGTGGCGATGCCTTATCAACAACGCACGCGGGACAAAATCCACATCCTTTTCACGCAAGCAGGACAAAACTCACGTCCTTGCCAATCCGGTCATCATATCACATTTACAATTATAATCACAATCTCAACCAATTTCAGAAGATATAACTCATCATAACCCATTCATTTATTAAAGTAATCAACCTCATCAATTTGTGAGCGGGACTATGCCGCCGCCCTCACCATGGGCGAAACGAATCACCATCCCGACAATATTAAAATCTTTCATTTAACAAAGTTTTATCAATTAACTTCAAATTCATCTTAAGTTTAAAACTTTTTCTAAAAAGACTCAAAAATCATTTAATTTTTCCAAGCATAATCTTAATTAAAAACATAATCATTTATTCAATTTGAAGCAGATTCTTATAAAATTTTCGGCATAAACTCTGCTAAAATTCAAACTTTTCCACCTTTCAAGGGTCCTATCCAACCAAACATCTCTCAACCCTTCTTTGTAACACCCTATCACATAGAGCTTTTGGTGCACGAAATCACAATCACACTTTTGCAATTCCGCACAACTAACCAGCAAGTATACTGGGTCGTCCAAGTAATACCTTACGTGAGTAAGGGTCGATCCCACGGAGATTGTCGGCTTGAAACAAGCTATGGTTATCTTGTAATTCTTAGTCAGGATATTAGTAATGATTCTTAGTTTTAATTGTAAAAAGTAAAAGAACATGAAATAAATACTTGTTATGCAGTAATGGAGAACAGGTTGAGGTTTTGGAGATGCTCTTTCTTCTGAATCTCTGCTTTCCTACTGTCTTCTTCTTCGCGCACGCAAGGCTCCTTCCATGGCAAGCTGTATGTTGGTGGATCACCGTTGTCAATGGCTACCATCCGTCCTCTTAGTGAAAATGGTACAAATGTGCTGTCACTGCACGGCTAATCATCTGTCGGTTTTCACTCATGTTGGAATAAGATCCATTGATCCTTTTGCGTCTGTCACTACGCCTAGCACTCGTGAGTTTGATGCTCGTCACAGTTATCCCATCCCAGATCCTACTCGGAATACCACAGACAAGGTTTAGACTTTCCGGATCTCAAGAATGGCCGCCAGTAATTCTAGCCTATACCACGAAGGTTCTAATCTTATATTAGAAACCCAAGAGATATGCACTCAAGCTATTGCAAATAGAACGGAGGTGGTTGTCAGGCACGCGTTCATAGGTGAGAATAATGATGAGTGTCACGGATCATCACATTCATCATGTTGAAGTGCGAGTGAATATCTTAGAATAGAAACAAGCGTGATTGAATGGAAAACAGTAGTAATTGCATTAATTCATCGAGACACAGCAGAGCTCCTCACCCCTAACCATGGAGTTTAGAGACTCATGCCGTAGAGAATACAAGTTCTGATGTAAAATGTCACGAGATACATAGTAAGTCTCTAAAAGTAGTTTTTATACTAAACTAGTGACCTAGGTTTACAGAAAATGAGTAAACTAAGATAGATAGTGCAGAAATCCACTTTCAGGGCCCACTTGGCGTGTGCTTGGGCTAAGCATTGAGCTTTACACGTGTAGAGGCTTCTCTTGGAGTTAAACGCCAGGTTGCAGCTTGTTTGTGGCGTTTAACTCTGGTTTGTAACCTGTTTCTGGCGTTTAACTTCAGAATAGGGCAGGAAGTTGGCGTTTAAACGTCAGTTTGCATCGTCAAAACTCGGGCAAAGTATGAACTATTATATATTTCTGGAAAGCCCTAGATGTCTACTTTCCAAAGCAATTGAGAGTGTGCCGATTGGGTTTCTATAGCTCCAGAAAATCCATTTTGAGTGCAGGAAGGTCAGAATCCAGCAGCATCTGCAGTCCTTTTTCAGCCTTTGAATCATATTTTTGCTCAGGTCCCTCAATTCCAGCCAGAAAATATCTGAAATCACAGAAAAACACACAAACTCATAGTAAAGTCCAGAAATGTGATTTTTGCATGAAAACTAATAAAACTATACTAAAAAGTAGCTAAATCCTACTAAAAACTATATGAAAATACCCCCAAAAAGCGTATAAAATATCCGCTGATCAGCTTTACGCGTAGGTCGTAAATCAAATGTGGTAAGGCGTTACGACCTCTAAAAACAAAATAGAGCCGGGAAGGAAAAAGTTATGCAAAAACCAAGACCAGACAATTTCGTCACACTCGAAAAGCGTTAAGATCGAAAGCTTATACAAAAAAACCAAGAGACATGTATGTATAAGTAGAATTCCAAAGGATAGTTACATAATCAAGCTCTAGACTAGACCTGCGAAACAAAGGCCGGCTAGAATAAAACCAAAAGACAGGTATATATAAGTAGAGTTCCAAAAGATAGTTACATAATCAAGCTCTAGACTCGACTTGTGAATCAAAGGCTGGCTAGAGTATATATATACAACCCAACAGTGAACCAAAAGACAAATACAAAACCTAGTTCTCCATAGTCAACCTCTAAGAGGGACAAAACATATTTTTATACAAAATCGGAGAAGGTACACATATAGATAACTAAATACATAATATAAAAAGCCCAAAATGTAGATTTTTGCTCCCAAAGAGTTTTCAGCAATCTCAACGTAGTGTCTCACGTCTTGCATCTGAAAGCAATAATATATATATGGAATGAAAATCGGAGGTTCTCAGTATGATAAAGGTATCCACATAGATAATATATAAGGTCTCGGGAAAGCCAGAGGCATTCTTAGAAATTCGACACTCAGATTTTAACTTAAAGATTATACTAAGCCAGAAACTCAGTACTCTTATCTAAGGGATTCTATTTCCAATCTAACTCTACACCTCCTGTCATCTCAAATCTCCTCATCACCGGTGGAACTACTCTCAGTACCTCTACCAGCATGAGGGATCTCTCAAATACATACACATACAAATCAAATAAGGAAAACATAGATAATGGTAAAGATACAGCAAGTAGCAGATAAGCAAAGATAAGCAGTTAGGCAAAACAAAATAATGCACACTCAAGCAAAACATGCAATGCACATGATGCGTAAAACCTGCAAAATGAGTGAATAATTAATTAATAAATTAATTATTAAGCAAATAAATTAGAAAATAGAATTTTATAGTTTAGTGAGGTAGAACTAATTAAAATAAAAATTTGACACTAATTCTAAAGAATTTGGCCCAAGATTGTGCCAAATCGAGTGAACAGGCCCAAAATGGGCCCAAGGTCCAGCCCACTTGCTATATAAATGAAGGGCATCAGCCCTTTCTCCCTTAAATGGAAATGGAAACATGCTGAACTTAGAAGCAAAAGAGGGGAGAACAATTCTCAAATTACAAACCCTTGGTCCTTAATTCAAATCCTTATAACTTTTGATCCGAAACTCCGATCGCCGTACCGTTTGCGGTTACGTGACCAGCGCGTCAAGCTCTACAAAACCCAGTACCTAATCAGGTAAGGAATCCATGTTTTCTTCCTCAATTTTTTCCTTCCCAATTTCAAAAATTTGATGAACAATTATGTTGAAAATTGTTTAATTTCGGTGTTTAGGTTCGAATTAGCTTGCGGGTTTTCTCGGGTTTAGCTCATTGGAGCTGTGGGTCAGGAAAGCACCCTCAAACCCTTTGTGAAACGTTGAATTAGTGAAATCTATGTTGATTATAGTGAATATTATGATGTTAGATTGAAATTGGTTGTGGATCAGAGACAAGTTGAGAAATTGAAAGCTAGAGATTGAACTTTGGAGGCTGGGTTTGTTGGTGAGGGACTGGAGTGGTGGAGCTTGCGGTGCGGTGAATGCTTGAGGTGTTCCGAGATTAATGGAAAATTGACCAAGGTATGGTTTTGGTTTCTCGTATTTAATATATAATGTCTTGTGAAAACTTAGGCTAGATGACCATAGGATAGCTTGGAGTGCATGAGTATGCTAAATGCTTAGTACCTTTGATGATATTAGTGAACATATGAGTACTTGTTCTTAGTGTTGTTGAGTTGGGTGATTAGATTGTATGTTAAATAATTGATGATAATTGTTTCAAGTGATGAAGTTGATGAGACTATGTGATATTTGAGATGATATGGATTTATGATGATAATATTTGATATGAATAATGATTATTTGTGGGGGTTGAGAATGCTTATGTATTGATGATAAGTTATGTGGAATGATTGTGGGTGTTAAGCTTATTGAAGTTGGACTTGATAAATTGTATATAAGATGTCATAATATGAATGTGGGATGAGGAGGTATGATTTAGTATGTCTTGATATTGTTTGTAAGCTTGGAATGTTAGAAATGAGTTATGATTATTGGTAAAATAGAGGTTGGAGAAGTTATGCGAAAAACTGATTTTTGGCCAAACTTTGGCGAGCCATAACTTAGTCCTCAAACTCCCAAATTGTTTCAAACTTCTTTCATATGCAAATTGGCTCGGTAAAGTTTACGCCGTTCAAAAAACAGATGATAAATGCTTTAAAACAAAAAAGTTATGAGTGTCGGAAGTTCGGAGTGCAAAACTAAAATTCTGCAGCATTCAACATTTTTGCCACTCTGCATATCTTGCGTATGCGAACACCTACACGCGACACGACCAACCCTTTTGGGTTGGGCATCTCGCGTATGCGTGACCCTTGTTTTCAGCAAAGTAGATTTTTTGTTTTAAAACATAATTTCGTGCCTCTAAACCTCTATTTTTACTCTTTTAACCCTAAACTTTAGTTGTATGCTTAGTGATAAGGTGGAGTTAGGAAGGGATGGTAGCTTGGAAGAGAAAAAATCTTGAAAACATGATGAATCATGGTTGAGAAGTGTGAAAGTGTTATGCAATTGATGAATATTTGGCCATAATAATATTGAATGAATGTTTATGAATGAATATGATAATTGAACTCTATTTGGGATGATTGATGATGATGAGTATGTTGAGTTTCTCTCTGTTGTAAGGTGTGTCGGGTACTATATCTCATGAGTGTGACGGGCACTATATCCCGAGTGCGTGGCGGGCGCTATATCCCAAGAGTGTGGGAGCACCTTACCTTCGAAAATGTGGCGGGCAATATATCCTATGAGTATGACAGGCACTATATTCTGAGAGCATGGCTAGCGCTATATCCCAAGAGTGTGAAAACACTTTGTCCCAGGAAATGCGACAGGCACTATATCCTATGAGTGTGGCAGGCACTATATCCCAAGAGTGTGACGGGCACTATATCCCAAGAGTGTAGAGGCATGTTAGAGAGATGATATCCGGGTTAGCTGCCGGATGTGTCGGGTTCTGGTGATATAACTGACATGTAAGCTCACAGTCAGTAGAAAAGGCATGAATCATGTGCATTTGTATGTTTGTTTGAGTGTGCATTGTCTTGGCTTGCTTAATTGTTTATTCATGTTAATTGCTAATTGTCTACTTGTTATATATGCTTTTTGTATGTGCTTGTCTTGTCTGTTTTGCTTGTTTGTGCACCAGAGTTGGAGGATTGGAGGAAAGGCGGAGGATTGAGGGTTTTAGTACAGTTTTAGTTAAATTTAGGAAGCTTAGAGAACCACCCTACTTCTGGTTTTCGTTTTTAAATCTTTAAGTTTTATAATCTGAGTGTCGGAGTTCTAGGATTGCCTCTGGCTTTCCCGGGAACTTATATCTTATGTATGCGGCACCACTACCATGCTGAGAACCTCCGGTTCTCATTCTATACGAATATTTGTTGTTTATCTCTCCACTATGTATATATTATACTTTGTCCCTCCTAGAGGTTTATTTGGAGAAACAGGTTTGGTAAGCTGTCTTTTGGGCCTTTTTGGGTTTATCTCGTATATACTGATGACCGGATTTCACTCACTATATAATGAATCCGTTCTTTGGCAAGCGCACCAAATTATCGTCAAGTAATAACTCATAAAGAATGAGGTCGAATCCCATAGAGATTGATTGATTGAACAAATTTAGTTAATAGGTGATTTAGTCAAGCTAATCAATAGAGATTATTGAGTGCAGAATTCTAAATAGCAGAAATTTAAATGACTTAAAGGTAAAGGAAAGCAATAAAGTGTAGAAAAGTAAATAACAGAATTGTAAAGTGCTGGAATATAAATGACTGAATTATAAAGGGGGAATGGGTAATAGTATAAATTAAAAGAAAGCTATAAAGAATGGGGAAGATAAGAATAGGGAAGATTCATTGGGATTAGGAGATGTTGCTCTCTTTGGATTAAATTCAGATCATCTCATCTTCGATCATGCAACTCATTAACCTCTTGGCAATCAAAATTAATTGAACCCCAATCCCTTGGTGATTCAATCTCTCAAATCTTGATAATCAGCCAATTCCTTGGTCTAATTGCTCATGAAGAGAGATATGCTTGGTCCTTGATTATACCGCACATCCTCATAGATCCAAATAGTGGGTGGATTTCATGTCACCATATCCAATTCCAAAACCCAAATCTACCCAAGTGTGAGAAGGGATTTCAAGCATGGTTTCATGTTTCTTTTTCCAAGGTTCCTATGAAACCCATTTTGCATTCAACCTCTTTTCCAAGACGATTGAACACTAAGCATGAAGAACGAAATTCCTTCTAGCAAATCAAAGAGAAGATAAAGAGAAGAAGAAATTCACTATCATTAATCTATCAAGTACAACAGAGCTCCCTCTCCCAATGAGAGGGAGTTTAGCTACTCATAACTTAGAGAAAAGTACAAGAGATGAAAGAAGATGAAGTGAAGGGTAAAGTAAGACTAAAACTAACCACTAGTCTAATCCCTTTTTCAGTATTCTCAGGGGGTATTTATACTACTCCTATTACTAGAAAAGGAAAATTACAAAAAGGGAAAGAAAATTACAATTGAAAAGAAAAGGAAATTCTAATAAAATGAACCATGTGCCTGGCGTGTGAGTGGCGGTTGAGCGGCGTGCCACGCCCAGCTCCTCAGCTTGGCTTAGCCTGCCATGCCTACTCCCAAGTGGCACACTCCCTTCTTCCAGCTAGCTTGGCGTGCCACGCCTTCGAGCTCAAGTGGCATGCCCATTGTGGCTTTTCCTTCCTTCTTTTCTGGAAATTAGAACTGGCGTGGCACGCCCAGGTCTGGCGTGCCATGCCCTTAATAAAGCATGATCATCCTCCTCTGGAGACTTGAACTAGCGTGGCACGCCCAAGTCTGGTGTGCCACGCCCTTAGTAAACTCTTCATCCTTCTTCTCTGGAATGTTGAACTGGCATGCCACGCCTAGTAGCTGGCGTGCCACGCCCTTAATAAGGACTTCATTCTCTTCTCTGGTCAACTACACTGGCGTGCCACGCCTAGGTCTCAAGTGGCATACCCTGGGTGCAAGTAATGTTGGCGTGCCATGCCTCAATCATCAAGTGGCACGCCCATTATCCCAAGTGGCACACCCAGTGATCTTCTTCTTTGGAGGCTTGTGTTGGCGTGTCACGCTTTCGATCTCAAGTGGCACACCCATGGTGGATGCTGCATCCTTCCTCTCTGGACCAATGAACTGGCGTGCCACGCCTTCGATCTCAAGTGGCACGCCCAGGGTATGAACAAGGTTGGCGTGCCACGCCTTCGAGCTCAAGTGGCATGCCCATTATGGTATTGAGCTCTTCTAGCTTGGCATGCCACACCTAGAGCTCAAGTGGCACGCCCAGGGAATAAACAAGGTTGGTGTGCCACGCCTTCGAGCTCAAGTGACACGCCCTTGTGCTGAACCTTCCAGTCCCCTCTGCCTTGTTGAACTGGCGTGCCACGCTGATGATGCGTGAGCATCTTGTCTATCTTTTCCTAGTGAATTTGCATCTAAATTGTTGAATTTAATTAAGAATTAATTATATTTTAGCCACTATGGATGCTATTTTGAGTTTTGTACAATACTGTTTATTTTAGGTAGCATTTGGCGGAATTTGATGGAATTTCTGCAGAGAAAGAGAAGAAGCCAAGGAGATGACCAGCGAATACAGACGCGGACGCATGGCTCACGCGACCGCGCGGAATGGAGGAAATCGCAATGACGCGATCGCGTGCCTGACGCGAACGCGTGGACTGGAATCTGCACAAATGACGCGAACGCGTGGACGACGCGGACGCGTCACATGCGCCACGTGCAGAAAATGCAGAAAAACGCTGGGGGCGATTTTTGGGCTGTTTTAACTCAATTTTCAGTCCAGAAAACACAGATTAGAAGCTGCAGAATGGACAGAACAAGTGGTCCCCACCCATCAACTGAAGATTTGTTAATTAATTCAAATTTAAATTCAATTCTTAAATTAGGAAAAGATATTATTTTTAAGTTTAATTTTAAATATTAGATTTTAAATTTATTAGGATTAGTTATAAAAAGGGATTTGATGCCATCAGATTGGAGGACAGTACATTTTTACCTGAATCCTTATTTTCTATTTTCCATGAGCAACTAAACCTCCACTGTTAAGGTTAGGAGCTCTGTCTATTTCTATGGATTAATTTTATTGCTTTTACTATTTTAATTTATGTGTGGATTTATAATTTAAGAATTGTTTTCGCTCTTTATTTTATGAATTTGGGTGGAACGGAAGTATGACCCTTTTTCTATTTGAGTTCCTGTAAAATTTGGAAAAGCTCTTTACTTGAATAACAGCTTGAAAACAATTTCTCCTAAATTTTAATTATTTGGATTTAACGGGATACGTGACATATAATCCTTTTATTTTTGGGTAATTAGAGTTTTTGTGGCATATAAACTAGAAATTGATTATCACCCTCTAAGTGGAATTAATTGACCAAGGAATTGGCTGTTGATGAATTTTAGAGGAGACTAGGAAGGTCTAAGGAATTAGGGTCTAGTCACATACAGTTTGCCATAAATTAAATCCTGTATAATTAAATTAGTTAAGAAAAGTTAATCCGGAAAAATAGATAACTCTGAAACCTTAACTATCTTCTCCATATATTATTCCCATCTTAATTACTTGCCTTTCTTCAATATTTTTAATATTGTTTAATGTCTTTTATATTGCATCTCAACACTATTTTTTGTCTGTCTAACTAATCCTATCAAACGCTATTGTTGTTTAATCCATCAATCCTCGTGGGATCGACCCTTACTCACGTAAGGTATCACTTGATACGACCCGGTACACTTGCCGATTAGTAAGTGTGGTTATAAAAATACCGCATCAAATTTTTGGCGCCGTTGTCGGGAATTGATTGTGATTAACAACTACTCGTTATTTGATTGCTTAGATTAGATAATTTTTTTATTTTTTTTATTATTATTAATTTTTTTTATTTTGCATTTTTTTTTCTTACGATTATTTTTTTTTCTTTTTCTTCTCTTTACGTTTATTTTTCTTTTTTTTATTTTTTATTTTCCCTTTCGTTTACGTTATCTTTTTCTCTGTTCCTTTTAGTTTACATTCCCCCCTCCCCTTTATACCGTACCTTTTTTTTTAACTTTTATTTTGAAGAAACAAGAAACCCTAGCAGAGAAAGAGTACGTACTCCGTACTCAAAGAGAATGAGAGAAGGAGAGAGCGGAAACGAATGTTTGAGGGCGAAACACAGTGAGCATGGCGGCCATGCCGTCGGAAGAGATAAGGGGGGGAGTGTGGG
>NC_029789.2:116997318-117054565 GCF_000816755.2 Arachis ipaensis | reverse complement strand
TTATTTAGTATTTTTATTTTATTATTTTACATAGGTTACCTCACAGGGACTTCTCTGCACTCTGACGTAGAGAGTCCCATTTTTTTTGTTGTTTCTGCTTGTGTATGCGTAGGAATAGAGACAAAGAACATCTCTTAGACTTTGATCCTGAACCTGAAAGAACTTTCAGGCAACGTTTACAACAAGCAAGACTTTGCAAGGCTGCAGAATCTACTATGGTGAATAATAATGTTAATGCCAATATGGTAAATCCGAATGGGGATGATCAACAGAGGAGAGTGCTTGGCTCTTATTCTGCCCCTACTGCGGATCTTTATGGAAAAAGTATTGTGGTGCCTCCTATAACTGCAAATAACTTTGAGTTGAAGCCACAACTGGTCACCCTGGTGCAGCAAAACTGCCAGTATCATGAACTTCCTCATGAAGATCCAAATCAGTTCATATCTGATTTTCTGCAGATATGTGATACTGTGAAGACAAATGGAGTGAATCCAGAGGTGTACAGACTCATGCTTTTCCCGTTTGCTCTGAGGGATAAAGCAAAGCTATGGCTAGATTCCCAACCAAAGGAGAGTCTGAATACTTGGGAAAAGGTCGTTACTGAATTTCTCACTAAATTTTTCCCACCAAAGAAGCTGACTAAGCTTAGGTTGGAGGTTCAGACTTTCAGACAGAAGGAGGGTGAAACTCTTTATGAAGCTTGGGAGAGATACAAGCTACTGACTAGGCAATGCCCTCCTGACATGTTCTCCAAGTGGACCCAACTGGATATCTTTTATGAAGGCTTAGGAGAGATGTCAAAGATGAGCTTAGATATCTCTGCAGGCGGTTCATTGCACAAGAAGAAGACACCAGAGGAGACTATTGAGCTGATTGAATTAGTTGCAAGCAACCAATATCTCTACTCATCTAACAGGAATCCCGTGAACTCTGAAACCTCTCAAAAGAAAGGTGTGTTGGAAGTAAAAGCTGTTAATGCTCTTCTTGCTCAGAACAAGCTGATGTCTCAGCAAATAAATCTACTTACTCAACAGATGGGTGGCATGCAAGTCTCAGCTATCAACACCCAAAATCCACCACAGAAAGTCTCCTATGACATGGCAGGTAACTTTATGCAAAATGATAATTATGATTATGCTCAACCTTCTTCTGAACAGGTGAATTACATGGGGAGTGGCCCTAGGAATCCTAACAATGATCCATATTCTAAGACATACAACCCGGGATGGAGAAATCACCCAAACTTTGGGTGGAGGGACCAACCTCAGAGACCTCAGAACTTCAACAATAGTTCTCAGGGCAGTTTCCAACAAAACAATGATTTGGAAGCAATATTGACAGGTTTTAGACAAGAAACCAAAGCATCCATCAAGAACCTGGAGATTCAAATGGGTCAATTAGCCACAAAGGTTAATGAAATTGATCAGAGGACCACTAATAGCCTTCCTGGTAACATAATTCCAAATCCAAGAGAGGAATGCAAGGCTATCACTGTAATAAGTGAACAAGTGGCAAGTACGGAAGCACAAGTTATACAGGAAACTAGAGCCTCTATTAGAAACTTAGAGGTGCTAGTGGGCCAACTGAGCAAGCAAATACTTGAGAAGTCTGCAAGTACATTTCAAGAGGATACAGTGGTAAACCCAGGAGAAGATTGCAAGGCTATTCAATTGAGAAGTGGTAAAGTAGCTGGCTCTGAGACCAAGGCCAATGAAGAGCTAGTTGAAAAGGAAGCTCCAGATGAAAAGAAGGAAGAAGTAGAGCACGCCCCTCCAAAGCGTGCAGACAACCCATTCCCAGACTCTCTTGACACTTATCCTACACTGCCAAAGGCTCCTGAGTACAAGCCTAAGATGTCGTATCCTCAGAGACTTCAAAAGGAGACCAAGGACAAGCAGTTTTCAAAGTTCTTGGAAATCTTCAGAAAGTTACAAATCAATATTCCTTTTGCTGAGGTTTTGGAGCAAATGCCTATCTATGTCAAGTTCATGAAGGAGCTGTTGTCAAAGAAAAAGCGTTTAAAGGGAGATGAGACAGTAGTCCTGACTAAGGAATGTAGTGCTGTCATTCAGAATAACTTGCCAAGGAAGATGCCAGATCCAGGCAGCTTTCAAATTCCATGCACCATTGGGAGCACAACCTTTGAGAAAGCCCTATGTGATCTAGGGGCAAGCATAAATCTAATGCCCTTATCTTTGATGAAGAAGCTGCATATCCAAGAGGCACAACCCACAAAGATAGCATTACAGATGGCGGACAAATCTATGAAGCCGGCATACGGATTAGTGGAGAATATCTTGGTCAAAGTGGGTAAGTTCTTCCTCCCAGCAGATTTTGTGATTCTTGATATAGGGGAGGATGAGAATGCCTCTATAATTCTAGGAAGACCATTCCTAGCCACTGGAAGAGCACTGATTGATGTAGAAGTGGGTGAATTGGTGCTTAGAGTGCATAATGAGCAACTGGTCTTTCATGTCTTCAAAGATGTACATTCAACAGGTGAAGAAGAGAGGTGCATGCAGGCTGAGCTTATTGATCCAAACTTTCAAGAACCCCCTGATGATGCACAGCAGAATTTGCAACTCAAACCTCCTGTGGTGACAACCGATAAAATTCCGCCTGACATCAAACCTAAGTTTGGTGTTGAAACTGCATCATCTACCAAAGAGGAGATCCCCAAAAAGAAAAAAAATACCCAGAGGATGGAGAAACAAAAAGATCCCCACTGAAGGTTTCTCCCCAGGAATGAAGGTGGTGTTGACCAGCAATCCAGCATGGGTTTATACAGTAATCAAAATCCTCTCTCTGGAGCATATTGAGCTACGTTATGGAGACATAGGAAAGAAGTTCAAAGTAAGGGGTGAAGAGCTGAGCCCCTATGATCCTCCTCCTTAGAGGAGCTGACCGTCAAGCTAGTGACGATAAAGAAGAGCTTGTCGGGAGGCAACCCGATAAATTCGTATCCTTAGCTATTTTTCGTAGTAGTAGTTTTCTTAGTTATTTTATTTTATTTTTTTTTGAGTTCTTACTAATTTTCTGATCATGCAGCTATGTTCTTCCAGGAACTGAACACCTCAAGCTATATTTCAAAAAAAAAAAAAAGCACCCGACGCGCCAGCGTCGCTGACGCGAACGCGTCATCTAGGGGTGCAAGAAAAAAATAAAAAGTTACAGAGAGTTGCGCGGGAGTAGCTCCAGAATGGAGCCTTTCGCACAAACGATCCCACGCGATCGCGTACCTCACGCGTTTGCGTCGTTTGTGATTTTCGTCATTCACGCGGTCGCGTCACCGACGCGATCGCGTGACCTGCAAATTCGACGTAAAAGAGCATTTGGGCAGAGAGTTGTGCCAGCTTGGGGCAAGAAATGTGCTAAAAGCACAAATTTGGTCACGCGGACGCGTGACTGACGCGTTCGCGTCAGTTGCATACATGGCCATCCACGTGGACGCGTGCCTGACGCTAACGCGTCATTATGAAGAATGCGCGACGCATGCGATCGCGTCATTGACGCGAACGCGTCGCTTGCACCGCCCAGTTTTCTTTCTCTCTCTCTCCCAATCCTAATTCTCTCTTATTCTCTTATCCTTTTATTTTTTTCTTTCATTTTAATATTTGTCTCCTCTATTTTCAGTTCTTATTTGCTTGAGGACAAGCAAACCTTTAAGTTTGGTGTTGACGCTGCGCTTATAGGTTTTCTAGTACAAAAGGGAGGTGAATCATCTTCACGAAGGAGCACAACCTGAAGAATAAAGCGACCGCTAGGATAATTAAGGTGGTTGAGTTCCTTTCATTTTTTATTCCTCCCCTCTTTATCTATGTTATGTTCCGGTTTTCTATTATTTTGCTTTGTTTGTTGCATGATCCTTTATTAGTTAGAATCCTAGGACTAGTTTAGTTTTCTTTTAATTGCTTTAATGACTGAAAAGATGTTTCATGTACCACTCACTGAACTTGAATTTAAAAAGAAAAGAAAAAGAAGTGATGTGTTGCATGAGAAATTGAGTTAATTTTAAAAATAGTCTGATTTACTGAGATGTGGTGGTATTTTCTGTGATTCTGAATGCATGACATGAACAGTGCATATTTTTTGATAGTGAAGTTTATGAATGTTAAAATTGTTGGCTCTTGAAAGAATGATGAAAAAGAAAAATGTTATTGATAATCTGAAAAATCATAAAATTGATTCTTGAAGCAAGAAAGAGCAGTGAAAAACACAAAGCTTGCAAAAAAAAAAAAAAAAAAGCAGAAAAAGCCAAAAACCCTTTAAACTAAAAGGAAAAGTAATACTGGAAAACAAAATGCTTAGGGTCACAGCCAAGACTCATAAAGTAGCTGTGTTCAAGAATCAACATACTGAACTAGGAGAGTCAATAACACTATCTGAATTATGAGTTCCTATGGATGCTGGTGCGCAGAAATTGTGATTACACTTTGATTATGTAAAATTCATCGCTCTTTCTTTCCCTGGTAATGGCGCCAAAAAACATGATGCCAATACCATGGTTCACAACTTCGCACAACTAACCAGCAAGTGCACTGGGTCGTCCAAGTAATACCTTACGTGAGTAAGGGTCGAATCCCACAGAGATTGTTGGTATGAAGCAAGCTATGGTCACCTTGTAAATCTCAGTCAGGCAGATATAAAATAGTAATGGGGTTTTCGAAATTAATTAATAAAATAAGGATAGAAATACTTATGTAAATCATTGGTGAGAATTTCAGATAAGCGAATAGAGATGCTTTCGTTCCTCTGAACTTCTGCTTTCCTACTATCTTCATTTAATTGATGCATAAATCCACTTCCGGGGCCCACTTGGTGTGTGCTTGGGCTGAGCTTAAGTGTTATACGTGTAGAGGTCATTCCTGGAGTTGAACGCCAGTTTTGGTGCCAGTTTGGGCGTTGAACTCCACTTTGCAACTTGTTTCTGGCGCTGGACGCCAGAATTGGGCAGAGAACTGGCGTTGAACGCCAGTTTGCGTCATCTAAACTTGAGCAAAGTATGGACTATTATACATTGCTGGAAAGCCCTGGATGTCTAATTTCCAACGCAATTGGAAGCGCGACATTTCGAGTTCTGTAGCTCCAGAAAATCCACTTTGAGTGCAGGGAGGTTAGTATCCAACAGCATCAGCAGTCCTTCTTCAACCTCTGAATCTGATTTTTGCTCAAGTCCCTCAATTTTAGCTAGAAAATACCTGAAATCACAGAAAACATACAAACTCATAGTAAAGTCCAGAAATGTGAATTTAACATAAAAACTAATGAAAACATCCCTAAAAGTAACTAGATCCTACTAAAAATATACTAAAAACAATGTCAAAAAGCGTATAAATTATCCGCTCATCACAATACCAAACTTAAATTGTTTCTTGTCCCCAAGCAACTAAAAATCAAATAGGATAAAAAGAAGAGAATATACTATAAATTTCAAACTACCAATGAAACATAGCTTCAATCATATGAGCGGGACTTATAGCTTTTTGCCTCTTGAATAGTTTTGGCATCTCACTTTATCCATTGAAGTTCAGAATGATTGGCTCTTGTCTTTGTTGCTCCTCCCTCATTGCTTTTTGATCTTCTCTTATTTCATGAAGGATGATGGAGTGTTCTTGATGTTCCACCCTTAATTGTCCCATGTTGGAACTTAATTCTCCTAGGGAGTGTTGATTTGCTCCCAAAAATTCTGTGGAGGCAAGTGCATCCCTTGATGTATCTCAGGGATTTCTTGATGATGAGCTTCTTCATGTGCCTGTTGAGATTCATGAATGCGCTCTCTTGTTTGCTCCATCCTTTTCTTAGTGATGGGCTTGTGAGATGAATCTTTCCATATCCCATGGCTCAGAGGTGGAAGCATTTGTCTTCCCTTTCCTCTTTCTTGAGGTTTCTCTGGCCTTAGGTGCCATTAATGGTAATGGAAAAACAAAAAGCTTATGCTTTTACCACACCAAACTTAGAATATTGCTCGCCCTCGAGCAAGAGAAGAAAGAATAGATGAAGAAGAAGAAGATATGGAGGAGATAGAGGGATGAGTGTATGGATGTGAGTGGTGAATGGAGAACAGAAGGGATGATTATGAATGGAGAGAGAGGGTGATATAGGATTATGAGGAGGTGAGGTGAGTGGAGGTATGTGAGGTGATCCTGTGGGGTCCACAGATCCTGAGGTGTTCAAGGATTTACAACCTTGCACCAAATTAGGCATGTAAAATGCCTTTGCACACAACTCTGGGCGTTCAGCGCCAGATTGGTGCTTGTTCTGGGCGTTGAACGCCCATTTGTAGCCCATTTCTGGCGTTGAACGCCAGAACCATGCTTGTTCTGGGCGTTCAGCGCCAGCTCTTCTCCAGGGTGCATTTCTGGCATTCAAACGCCCAGATGCTGCCCATTTCTGGCGTTCAGCGCCAGAGCCATGCTCTGTTCTGGCGTTGAACGCCCAAAACATGCTTCTTACTGGCGTTTAAATGCCAGTAAGGTCTTCCTCCAGGGTGTGATTTTTCTTCTGTTGTTTTTGATTTTGTTTTCAATTTTTATATTTATTTTGTGACTCCACATGATCATGAACCTAATAAAACATGAAAAACAATGAAAATTAGATAAATAAACATTGGGTTGCCTCCCAACAAGCGCTTCTTTAATGTCAATAGCTTGACAGTGGGCTCTCATGGAGCCTCACAGATGTTCAGAGCATTGTTGAGACTCTCCAACACCAAACTTAAAGTTTGGATATGGGAGTTCAACACCAAACTTAGAGTTCGGTTGTGGCCTCCCAACACCAAACTTAGAGTTTGACTGTGGGGGCTTTGTTTAACTCTGCTTTGAGAGATGCTCTTTATGCTTCCTCTCCATGGATGCAGAGAGAGATCCTTGAGTTGTAAACACAAGGTTGTCCTCATTTATTTGACAGTTCTGCTGCATCAGAGAAACTAGCTGAGGTTTCAGCTCAAAATTGTTTGCTCCAATGGTAGGAATGGAGATGCTTCTTCCATGTAAATTGGAATTAGGTACAGTAAAGTCACCAAGCATTCTCCTTGCATTATTGTTGTTGGGTTCGGCTGCCATCTCCTTTACTTGTTCAAATTTTTCAATAAGGTTGTCTTTGGATTGTTGTAATTTAGCTTCTCTTAGTTTTCTCTTCAGAGTCCTTTCAGGTTCTGGATCAGCTTCAACAAGAATGCCTTTTCTCTGTCCCTGCTCATAAGAAAGAGAAGAGAAAAAGAAAAGAAGAGGAATCCTCTATGTCACAGTAAAGAGGTTCCTTATTGTTAGTAGAAGAAAAGAAGAAGAGAAAAATCTGAACTCAAAAAGAGAGAGAGAGAGAGAGGGTTCGGATTTTTGGTGGGTGGGGGAGAGATGTTAGTAAATGAATAAATAAATAGAATAAGATGAGAGAGGGAAAATTTCAAAAATAATTTTTGAAAAAGAGTTAGTGATTTTTGAAAATAGTTTTTGAAAAAGGTTAGTAATTTTCGAAAATCAAAAATTAAAATAATTAGTTAGTTAAAAAGAATTTTTGAAAAAGAGGAAAGATATTTTCGAAAATTAGAGGAGAGAGTTAGTTAGGTGGTTTTGAAAAAGATGAGAAACAAGCAAAAAGTTAGTTAGTTAGTTGAAACAAATTTTGAAAAGATAAGAAGTTAGGAAGTTAGAAAAGATATTTTGAAAACACATTTTTGAAAAAAGGTAAGATAAGAAGATATTTTTGAAAAGATATGATAGAAATTAGTTTTTGAAAAAGATTTGATTTTGAAAATCACAATTAATGACTTGATTCACAAGAAATCACAAGATATGATTCTAGAACTCAAAGTTTGAATCTTTCTTAACAAGCAAGTAACAAACTTGAAATTTTTTGAATCAAAACATTAATTGATGATGTTATTTTCGAAAATTATGAGATAAAACTAAGAAAAAGATTTTTGAAAAACATTTTTATAATTTTCGAAAATAACTAAGAAAAATGAAAAAGATTTGATTTTTGAAAGAGATTTTGAAAAAGATAAGATTTTTGAATTGAAAATTTGATTTGACTCATAAAAACAACTAGATTTTAAAAATTTTTGAAAAAGTCAAATCTAATTTTCGAAATTTTAAGAGAGAAAAAGGGAAAGATATTTTTTTTATTTTTGAATTTTTAATGGTGAGAGAGAAAAATAAGAAAAATGATGCAATGCATGAGAATTTTAGATCAAAACATGTGATGCATGCAAGAATGCTATGAATGTCAAGATGAACACCAAGAACACTATGAAGATCATGATGAATATCAAGAACATATTTTTAAAAAATTTTTAATGCAAAGAAAACATGCAAGACACCAAACTTAGAATTCTTTAATGCTTAGACATAAAGAATTCAGGAATGCATATGAAAAACAAGAAAAGACACAAAACATGCAAATGCAAAGATCAAACAAGAAGACTTACCAAGAACAACTTGAAGATCATGAAGAACACTATGAATGCATGAATTTTTTCGAAAAATGCAAGATGAACATGCAATTGACACCAAACTTATAACATGACTCAAGACTCAAACAAGGAACAAAAAAAAATATTTTTGATTTTTATGATTTTATGATTTTTTTGTATTTTCTTTTAATTTTTTTCGAAAATCATTTTGAAAAGGAAAAATAAGGATTCCAAAATTTTTAATATGAATTCCAGGAATCTTATGCTCTTTAGTCTAAAGCTCCAATCAAAGGGTCAGGCATGGCTTAATAGCCAGCCAAGCTTTAGTATGCTATTACTTGCATCAGCTAATTTGCTAAGAAAGACAAAGAAACTCTTCTCTTGAGTATAAGTAAAATCTCAGTCCAAAAGAATTTGGACATGGCTTTACAGCCAGCCAGGCTTCAACATGCTTTATGAAACACTAGAATTCATTCTTAAAAATTCTGAAGAGAAATATATTTTTGAAAACATTTTTTTTTTCGAAAACAAAGGAGAAATTTTTGAAAGATATTTTTGAAAAATTTTGAAAACAAAACAAAAAGGAAATTACCTAATCTGAGCAACAAGATGAACCGTCAGTTGTCCAAACTCGAACAATCCCCGGCAACGGCGCCAAAAACTTGGTGCGCAGAAATTGTGATTACACTTTGATTATGTAAAATTCATCGCTCTTTCTTTCCCTGGTAATGGCGCCAAAAAACATGATGCCAATACCATGGTTCACAACTTCGCACAACTAACCAGCAAGTGCACTGGGTCGTCCAAGTAATACCTTACGTGAGTAAGGGTCGAATCCCACGGAGATTGTTGGTATGAAGTAAGCTATGGTCACCTTGTAAATCTCAGTCAGGCAGATATAAAATAGTAATGGGGTTTTCGAAATTAATTAATAAAATAAGGATAGAAATACTTATGTAAATCATTGGTGAGAATTTCAGATAAGCGAATAGAGATGCTTTCGTTCCTCTGAACTTCTGCTTTCCTGCTATCTTCATTCAATCAGTCTTACTCCTTTCCATGGTTGGCTTTATGTGATGCATCACCATTGTCAATGGCTACTTTCGGTCTTCTCTCGGGAAAATGATCCAAATGCCCTGTCACGGCACGGCTAATTGTCTGGAGGCATCACCCTTGTCAATGGTTACATCCTATCCTCTCAGTGAAAATGGTCAACGCACCCTGTCACGGCACGGATATTCATCTGTCGGTTCTCGATCATGCTGGAATAGGATTTACTATCCTTTTGCGTCTGTCACTACGCCCAGCAATCGCGAGTTTGAAGCTCGTCACAGTCATTCAATCATTGAATCCTACTCGAAATACCACAGACAATGTTTAGACTTTCCGGATTCTCTTGAATGCCGACATCATTCTAGCTTACACCACGAAGATTCCGATTAAGAGATCTAAGAGATACTCATTCAATCTAATGTAGAACGGAAGTGGTTGTCAGGCACGCGTTCATAGGGAATGATGATGATTGTCACGTTCATCACATTCAAATTGAAGTGCGAATGAATATCTTAGAAGCGAAATAAGATGAATTGAATAGAAAACAGTAGTACTTTGCATTAATCTTTGAGGAACAGCAGAGCTCCACACCTTAATCTATGGAGTGCAGAAACTCTACCGTTGAAAATACATAAGTGAAAGGTCCAGGCATGGCCGAGATGTCCAGCCCCCAAAACGATCTGATTTTTGCTCAAGTCCCTCAATTTCAGCCAGAAAATACCTGAAATCACAGAAAATACACAAACTCATAGTAAAGTCCAGAAATGTGAATTTAACATAAAAACTAATGAAAACATCCCTAAAAGTAACTAGATCCTACTAAAAACATACTAAAAACAATGTCAAAAAGCGTATAAATTATCCGCTCATCAGATGCCAATCATTCTGAACTTCAAAGGATAAAGTGAGATGCCAAAACTGTTCAGGATTGCAGTTGTAAATCCCACTATAAGAGAAGACATGGGCTTAATCGAACTCTCATTCTCATGCAAATTCACATCCTAAGCTTATATTAGTTTTGGTTGCTTAAGGACAAGCAACAGTTTAAGTTTGGTGTTGTGATGCGTGAGCTTCTTGTCTATCTTTTCCTAGAGAATTTGCATCTAAATTGTTGAATTTAATTAAGAATTATTTATATTTTAGCCACTATGGATGCTATTTTGAGTTTTGTACAATACTGTTTATTTTAGGTAGTATTTGGCGGAATTTGATGGAGTTTCTGCAGAGAAAGAGAAGAAGCCAAGGAGATGACCAGCGAATACCGACGCGGACGCATGGCTCACGCGACCGCGCGGAATGGAGGAAATCGCAATGACGCGATCGCGTGCCTAACGCGAACGCGTGGACTGGAATCTGCACAAATGACGCGAACGCGTGGACGACGCGGACGCGTCACATGCGCCACGTGCAGAAAATACAGAAAAACGCTGGGCGCAATTTCTGGGCTGTTTTAACTCAATTTTCAGCCCAGAAAACACAGATTAGAAGCTGCAGAATAGACAGAACAAGTGGTCCCCACCCATCAACTGAAGATCTGTTAATTAATTCAAATTTAAATTCAAATCTTAAATTAGGAAAAAATATTATCTTAAGTTTAATTTTAAATATTAGATTTTAAATTTATTAGGATTAGTTATAAAAAGGGATCTGATGCCATCAGATTGGAGGACGATACTTTTTTACCTGAATCCTTATTTCCATGAGCAACTAAACCTCCACTGTTAAGGTTAGGAGCTCTGTCTATTTCTATGGATTAATTTTATTGCTTTTACTATTTTAATTTATGTGTGGATTTATAATTTAAGAATTGTTTTTACTCTTTATTTTATGAATTTGGGTGGAACGGAAGTATGACCCTCTTTCTATTTGAGTTCCTGTAAAACTTGGAAAAGCTCTTTACTTGAATAACAACTTGAAAACAATTTCTCCTAAATTTTAATTATTTGGATTTAACGGGATACGTGACATATAATCTTTTTATTTTTGGGTAATTAGAGTTTTTGTGGCATATAAACTAGAAATTGATTATCACCCTCTAATTGGAATTAATTGACCAAGGAATTGGCTGTTGATGAATTTTAGAGGAGACTAGGAAGGTCTAAGGAATTAGGGTCTAGTCACATACAGTTTGCCATAAATTAAATCCTGTATAATTAAATTAGTTAGTAAGAAAAGTTAATCCGGAAAAATAGATAACTCTGAAACCTTAACTATCTTCTCCATATATTATTCCCATCTTAATTACTTGCCTTTCTTCAATATTTTTGATATTGTTTAATGTCTTTTATATTGCATCTCAACACTATTTTCTGTCTGTCTAACTAATCCTATCAAACGCTATTGTTGGTTAATCCATCAATCCTCGTGGGATCGACCCTTACTCACGTAAGGTATTACTTGGTACGACCCGGTGCACTTGCCGGTTAGTAAGTGTGGTTATAAAAATACCGCATCAGCTGATGCGAGCAAAATCGTCGGTTAAGAATTCCTTCTCGGTAAAGGAGAAATAACATCGTTGCAAGTATAGTTCTCAACCAACAAGTAATGCTCGATCAAAGTTTACAATTTCTAATCTAAACCGAGAGTCTTTCAACCTCAGGTCGTTCTCCCTAGGATGCAATTGAAAGTGTTTCTCTTTCGGTTGTGAGGAAAAGGGGTTTTGTAATCAAAGAACAAAAGATTAAAAGAACTAAGCAATAAAGGAACTAAACAATTATCAAAATTGTAGTTAATGCAAGTAAAGAGAAGGTAAGGTCAAAACTAATGAAAAAGCTACAAATGCAATAAAGAGCCTTGACTTGGGAATGAGGATCCAAGGATTCCTATCATTGCCATAACCACAACTATGGTAATTATGATGAGTCAATCTCGCCTAGTCAACCCTAACCATCGAGGAGTAAGTCAAGCAAGCATAATTGACCTTAATCCATAAGTCCTAGCTAACTTACCAAATTAGTTGATAAAAAAGCTAGCGTCAATGGAAACAAGAGTCAACTAACTACCCAAGAATTACCACTAAATGTCGGACATTATGACTATAGTATCCTAGGAACTCAAACTACAAGCCAAGGTGGGAAAATCTACTCAAATTCTAAAGTTGGCATTTTCACAAACACCTTGTGTGCATAAAAGTAAAACATAGAAAATTGCAAGAAAATTTAACAAACTATAACCAACTATCAACAATACCAACAATAAACATCCAAACAAACATAAAGAAAGCGTGAAACATTAAATTCATCAATCAAAACTTCAAGAAACTCAAAATTGCAATTATAAACAAAGTAACTTGAACCAAGGCAAATGAAAGTAAATGTGCTATAATTAAAGAGGAAATTGAGAGTACTTACAATAGAGAAGCAAAATCAAAGATCAAAGCTTGCTATAAAATACTACAATGAAAATGAAAATTAAACCCTAAGAGAGCAAAGCTACACTACTCCTACTCCTACTCCTACTCCTACTATATGAAACTATGAAAAATAAAATCTAAGTCCTCCCCCATTTTCAAATGTGTTGATATCCCTTTTATATAGCCTTCCATTTCAGCTTTCTAGCCTTCCAAAATGGGCCAAGAGGCCTCAGAATTCGCGCAGCACGTGTTTCATTAATGCAATCACGTGCAGGGACCTGTGCGGACTCACATATGCGTGCGTCCACACACTCGGCTGAAAATTGACTTGTGCATATGCACAGCTGCTCGTGCGTACGCACACGTGGAAATCCTCGCTTGTGCGCACGCACGCAGGGCTGTGCGCACGCACACTTCGCTGTGTGTGCTTTTCCTTGTTTTCTTCATGTTTTCTCCCTTGTACATACTTTCTTCCACTTTTTCCTACCCATTCTTGCCTAATTGACCTGAGATCACTCAACAAACATGTCATGGCATCAAATGAAATAAAAGTAGAATTAAACTGCTCATTTCAGGCACAAAATTGTATGTTTTCACATTTAAGTCCAAGTTGGGGATCAAACACAAAAGTATGCTATTTTGGTACTTAAGTGTGAGTTCATGTGCTAGAATCCATCCAAATTGAGTCAAAATATATCATCAAATATGGACTCATCAATTTCCCCACACTTAAACAATAGCATGTTCTCATGCTAAACCAACAAGGAAAATGATCAAAAGGGGCAACCAACTTATTGGATGCAACCATCTATATGCATGTGAGTATATTATATACTATCTATATCTATATATCTATCTATGTATCCTATTGGTTTGGTGAAAACAGACAATAAAATTCCACGCAAGGGTAATAACGTATAGGGCTAAGCAAAGAATTAACTCAATGCACACCAAATCTATTGAATTGATTTAGGTTTCAAAATGAAGCAACTTGCAAGAATGCATGACAAGAGGTAGAGGAACATAGAATTGAGTAATTGAACACAGAATATCCAGATCAGCCAATTTTCTTATCTTTTCTTCCCTAATCCTTATTTTTCTTCTCTTTTCTTATTTCTTTCTTCTTCCTTTCTTATTTTCTTTCACTTCCATTCTATTTTATTTCATTTATTTGTATACTTTCATTCATTGCATTATTTTCATTGGTGTTAGAATTTTATTTGAGTCATTATTCCTTATTATATGTTTGACAATTATTATTATCTTCTTTAAAGGATTGCTTGCATGTTCACTGTAATACTTTCTATACCTTCTTCACCATGCATGCTATGTGTTTGTAAAAAAGCTCATATGGCATTATGCACTTCTCTATGTTATTCTACTACTTAATGCTTGCTTTTCATAAACTCCCTTTACTATTTTAATTGAATATAATTGTCAATACAAACATGGTAATTTATTACAAGTAATGCTTGGTCTATGCTACTCATGCCCTTTTCCGGCATGCCAATAAACACCTTGCATCCACTTATCTTTCGATGCACTGGCTATTTTTCATTGCTGGCTTTTCACATGTACTCGAGAGCATGTGTTAATGTCAATTACATCCTAATGTGCATCCATCACCACTCTTCCATTCTCTTCCTTGCTATATATCTATTTGAATTTAATTTACTTTCTCTTCCCTTCTTCAGGATGGCCACCAAGGAAGGAAAGGAGAAAGCTACTCCCAAACCGCCGGCAAGAAAAGGAACAAAAAAGAGCCCAGCTGAGAAACCACAACCCCCATCCACTTGCACATCTTAGCATGCACCGAGGATGGTGCAATCTTTAAGTGTGGGAAGGTCGATACCGATCTCCGTGGGTTAGTATTTCCTTCTCAAACACCAATGTTTTATTTTCCTTGTTAGTTGTTGCATTCGCATGTTTGTTTGATTTTTGTGCATATTTTACCACCTGGTTGAAGTAATATTTTCTTTTTCAAGAAACCTTTTAGAGCATTTCACTAATTTGAATAAAATTTTTTGTTACACTTGTTTGAAGAAATATTATATTGGAACATGGTTTAGAGCTTGAACACACAAAACTTGTGACATTTTGAGCCTATTTGAATTGGTTGCATTTTATCAACCAATATTTTATTTTTTTTGTGTGTTTTTCTCTCTAAAATTGTGATCTTTGTCTTGCTTAATTCTATATTTCCATGGTTTGATGTATGCATGCACTTATATGATTGAGGCCTTTGTTTCACTGAGCTTACATACCCATATGGCCTTTACCCTTCATTATCCCTTGCAAACCAATTTGAGCCTATTATACCCCTTTGTTCTTTACTTTAGCACATCATTAACTCTAAGCGGAAAACAATAATGTCCTTAATTTGAATCCTTGATTAGCTTAGACTAGTGAGAGTGCTCATGAATTAAGTGTGGGGAAAAGTGGTTTGGAAACAATTGGTTTAAGAATTGGGTATTATATATCTTTTGGAAACAAATGTTTAGAACATGATTCATGCATTCAATAAATTAATCATATGCATTGAGAAAAAAAATATATATATATAAAAAAAAGAGAGAAAAAGAAAAGAAAAAGAGCAAATAAGTAAAAGGGGACAAAAATACCCCAAAATATATGGTAAAAGCAATACATATGAGTTGTACTTGAAATTAGAATGCATGAATATGTAGAAAACATGGTTAATGGATGGTTAGATGTTGTATTATGATTACATGGATTGTTTAAGTTAGGTGGGAAAAGTTTAAGTTAATTAAGGATTCAGATTTTAGTCCACTTGACCAAATACAATCCTACCTTGACCCTAACCCCATTACAACCCTTAAAAGACCTCTTGATTTGTGTATTTGTGCATTAAATTTATGTTGATTGTTAGATGAAGAGCAAGCCTTAGAAAGCAAGGTTAGTAGAGAATTGAGAGAATCGAACCTTAAATACTTGAGTGATTAGAGTGTATACACTACCAGTGAGGGTTCGATGCTCAATTCCTTGTTCCCTGCTTTCATGAGCTATTTTCTTCTTGCAAGTTTGTTTGTACTTCATTTTCATGATTTGAATTAGTGAAATCCAGTTCATATTTGTTCTTAAAAAGATTTGTTTATCTTTAACCAAGTAGGTAGAAACATCTTAGCATGTAGTTGCATAGATAGGTTGCATTTCATATTAATCTACCATTCCTCTTCATCTTTATAGTTTCTCTTGAGCTTAGCATGAGGACATGCTAGTGTTTAAGTGTAGGGAGGTTGATAAACCACTATTTTATGGTTTATCTTGTGCTCAATTGAGTGGATTTCATCAACTCTTTACCCACTTATTCATAATATTTGCATGGTTTTATATTTCCTTCCTGATTTTGTGCTACGATTGAAAACATGCTTCTTTGATCTTATAATTGCTTATTATTAATCCTCTATTATTACCATTAGATGCTTTGATATGTGTGTTAATTGTTTTCAGATATTATAAGGCAGGAATGGCTTGGAGGATGGGAAGAAAGCATGCAAAAGTGGAAGGAATGCAAGAAGTTGGAGAAATTGCTAAGCTGTCCAGCCTGACCTCTCTGCACTCAAATGGCTATAACTTTAGCTACAGAGGTCCAAATGACGCGGTTCCAGTTGCGTTGGAAAGCTAACGTCCGGGGATTCGATTTGATATATAATATGTTATAGTTCCTTGACGCTAGGCGACGCGACCGCATGATCCATGCGGCCGCATTGCAGTGACAGAAATCCAGCGTGGCAAAATTCGAAACCAGCGAATTCTGGACTGTTTCTGACCCAGTTTGCAGCCCAGAAAACACAGATTAGAGGGTATAAAGTGGAGGACTGCATCCATTCATAAGGGAGGCTCTCATAATTCATAATTTTAGAAGTAGATGTAGTTTTTAGAGAGAGAGAGGTTCTCTCTTCTCTCTTAGGATTAGGATTTAGGATTTCTCTTAGTTTTAGGAGTGACTCTCAATCTCAGGTTCAACGTTCTTTTACTTTATATTTATCTCTTACGTTCAGATACTTTAATGCTTATATTAGTTATGTTGCCTATCTGGCTTATGCTACATTCATGTTATGATTTTCTTAATTGATATTATTTGAGGTATTCCAGATTTAAGATTGCTTTGCTTTATTTATATTGATGCTCTGTTTAAGATTGCTTTTAATTTAAATTAGATATTTTCTCCCTTTTGGCTTTGGTTAGGTAATTGGTAACACTTGAGTTGTCAAACTTAGGAGTGGTTGAAATTGGCAGATTTTGCTTTAGCTAGGATTGCTCTAACACTAGTCTCTCCACAGGAGTTGACTAGGACTTGAGGATCAAGCTAATTAGTCCACTTGACTTAACTAAGTGGAATTAAAATCCAATTCTCATCACATCTGATAAGGATAACAAGGACAGGATTTCCGGTTCTCATACCTTGCCAAGAGTTTATTTTACAGTTATTTATTTATTTTTATTGCTCGAAAATATATCTGTGTGCATTGCCCAAACTTCCAAAACCCCTAATTTACAATCTTCATAACCAATAATAAGAACATACTTCCCTGCAATTCCTTGAGAAGATGACCCGAGGTTTGAATACTCGGTTATCAATTTCAAAGGGGTTTGTTACTTGTGACAACCAAAAACGTTTGTATGAAAGGACTTTTGAAGGTTTAGAAACTATACTTGCAACGAGGATTTATCCGTAAATTTCTAGACCACGCAAAAGTTCTGTCATCACTCTCCTCTTCACTACACCCTTCAATTGTTCCCTCACATCCTCCGAGAGGAGTGTCTTGATCGGATGAGCATAGAAGAGTTAAACGGTTAACCGCCTCGGCTATGGTAGCCATGAATTGCCCTTGAGTCCTTTGAAATCCTTCTTGCACTTGAAGAAAGGCTTGAAGGTTTTGATGGTCATGGGCCAAGGGTGGGAAAGCTTCATATTGTGGTAAAAAAGAGGGTTCATAGTTTGGGAGAAGAGTAATATATGTGGGAGGTGACTCATGTTGGTAGGTGTCTAGAGGTGGTATGTAAGAAGTTGGATGATGGTGGTGGTGTGGTGTTTGAAAATATGATGATTGAGGGTTATGTAGGGGGTATAGATCATAGGTATATGATCACAACCAAACTCTGAACCAAGAGGGTAATAACTCATAGAGGAAATAGAAAATAACAACTAAAGACATCAATTAACAAAATAAACAAAATCCTAATTACCAACAAAAGCAAACAAGCAACCAAAAAGCATCTATTCACACTATTCATATATTTACAACAACCAAAACTATAACACTCATGACGCTAGTTCTCCGGCAACGGCACCAAAAACTTGATGCGAGCAAAATCGTCGATTAAGAATTCCTTCTCGGTAAAGGAAAAATAACCTCGTTGCAAGTATAGTTCTCAACTAACAAGTAATGCTCGATCAAAGTTTATAATTTCTAATCTAAACCGAGAGTCTTTCAACCTCGGGTCGTTCTCCCTAGGATGCAATTGAAAATGTTTCTCTTTCAGTTGTGAGGAAAAGGGATTTTGCAATCAAAGAACAAAAGATTAAAAGAACTAAGCAATAAAGGAACTAAACAATGATCAAAATTGTAGTTAATGCAAGTAAAGAGAAGGTAAGGTCAAAACTAATGAAAATGCTACAAATGCAATAAAGAGCCTTGACTTGGGAATGAGGATCCAAGGAATCCTATCATTGCCATAACCACAATTATGGTAATTATGATGAGTCAATCTCGCCTAGTCAACCCCAACCATCGAGGAGTAAGTCAAGCAAGCATAATTGACCTTAATCCATAAGTCCTAGCTAACTTACCAAACTAGTTGATAAAAAGCTAGCATCAATGGAAACAAGAGTCAACTAACTACCCAAGAATTACCACTAAATGTCGGACATTATGACTCTAGTATCCTAGGAATTCAAACCACAAGCCAAGGTGGGAAAATCTACTCAAATTCTAAAGTTGGCATTTTCACAAACACCTTGTATACATAAAAGTAAAACATGGAAAATTGCAAGGAAAATTAACAAACTATAACCAACTATCAACAATACCAACAATAAACATCCAAACAAACATAAAGAAAGCGTGAAACATTAAATTCATCAATCAAAACTTCAAGAAACTCAAAATTGCAATTATAAACAAAGTAACTTGAACCAAGGCAAATGAAAGTAAATGTGCTATAATTAAAGAGAAAATTGAGAGTACTTACAATAGAGAAGCAAAATCAAAGATCAAAGCTTGCTATAAAATGCTACAATGGAAATGGAAATTAAACCCTAAGAGAGCAAAGCTACACTACTCCTACTCCTACTATATGAAACTATAAAAAATAAAATCTAAGTCCTCCCCCCTTTTCAAATGTGTTGATATCCCCTTTATATAGCCTTCTATTTTAGCCTTCCAGCCTTCTAAAATGGGCCAAGAGGCCTCAGAATTCGCGCAGCACGTGTTTCATTAATGCAATCACGTGCAGGGACCTGTGCGGACGCACATATGCGTGCATCCGCACACTCGCCTGAAAATTGACCTGTGCGTACGCACACATGGAAATCCTCGCTTGTGCGCACGCATGCAGGGCTGTGCGCACACACACTTCGCTCTGTGTGCTTTTCCTTATTTTCTTTATGTTTTTTTCCTTGTACATGCTTTCTTCCACTTTTGCCTATCCATTCGTGTCTAATTGACCTGAGATCACTCAACAAACATGTCATGGCATCAAATAGAATAAAAGTGGAATTAAACTGCTCATTTCAAGCACAAAATTGTATGTTTTCACATTTAAGTCCAAATTGGGGATCAAACACAAAAGTATGCTATTTTGGTGCTTAAGTGTGAGTTCATGTGCTAGAATCTATCCAAATTGAGTCAAAATATATCATCAAATATGGACTCATCAATTTCCCCACACTTAAACAATAGCATGTCCTCATGCTAAACCAACAAGGAAAATGATCAAAAGGGGCAACTAACTTATTGGATGCAACCATCTATATGCATGTGAGTATATTATATATTATCTATATCTATATATCTATCTATGTATCCTATTGGTTTGGTGAAAATAGACAATAAAATTCCACGCAAGGGTAATAACGTATAGGGATAAGCAAAGAATTAACTCAATGCACACAAAATCTATTGAATTGATTTAGGTTTCAAAATGAAGCAACTTGCAAGAATGCATGATAAGAGGACAACTACTTTTATTGATGTAAATGAAGACTTAACAAACAAAAGCATTTTCTTTCTCAATTGAAAACAGAAACTCAAAGGACTCATAAAAGGACTCTAAATCATAGGAAAACTAAACAATAACCAACATATCAAATAAACTACAAAACAGAAATTCAAAAATAAAATTTTTAACCATGGGACTCAACAACCTTGTATTCTTTGAGCAACTTCAATACATATGCCCTTTCCCTTTATCCTTTTTCTTTAAGGAGGACTCATCACCATCCTTCTTCTTGGATGCTCCTTCTTGTGCAGGGGTGTTTCTTGGCTTCCAAAAGTATAGCCTCCTCATATAAGTTCTTTCATCCTTTTTGTGCTTGGCTAATATCTCTTCTTGCCTAGCACTCAGCTTTTCCATACCTTGCATGAATGTTGGATAACTGGGGTTCAAGGTGGCTGGTGTGGATTTTCTAACTACAGATTAACCGGCAAGTGCACCGGGTCGTACCAAGTAATACCTTACGTGAGTAAGGGTCGATCCCACGAGGATTGATGGATTAAGCAACAATAATGTTCGATAGGCTTAGTTAGACAAACAAAAAAATGGTATTGAGATGCACTATAAAAGACATTAAACAATATAAAGAATATTGAAGAAAGGCAAGTAAATACTTTGGAAAAAATATGGAGAAGATAGTTAAGGCTTCAGAGTTATCTATTTTCCGGATTGACTTTTCTTATTAACTATTTTAATCATGCAAGATTTAATTCATGGCAAACTACATGTGACTAGACCCTAATTCCTTAGACCTTCTTAGTCTCCTCTAAAATTCATCAACAGCCAATTCCTTAGTCAATTAATTCCAATTAGAGGGTGATGATCAAATTCCAGTTTATATACCACAAAAACTCTAATTACCCAAGAATAAAAGAATTATATGTCACGTATCCCGTTAAATCCAGATAATTAAAATTTAGGAGAATTTGTTTTCAAGCTGTTGTTCAAGTAAAGAGCTTTTCCAAGTTATACAAGAACTCAAATAGAAAGAGGGTCATACTTCCGTTCCACCCAAATTCATAAGATAAAGAACGAAAATAATTCTTAAATATAAATCAAGACATGAATTAAAATAGAGAAACAATAAAATCAATCCATACAATAGATAGAGCTCCTAACCTTAACAATGGAGGTTTAGTTGCTCATAGAAAGGAGAAAATAAGGATTCAGGTAAAATATACTGAGTTCCAATCTGATGGATCTGAATCCCCTAGGGAAGGAAAGTTTTCCCCTTTTATAACTAATCTTAATAAATTTAAAATCTATCTTTAAAACTAAAATAATATCTTTTTCTATTTTTAAAATTTGAATTTAAATTAGAATTAATTATAGCAATCAGCAAATCTTTAATTGATGGATGAGGACCACTTGGCTTCACTAGGATCCACGCCTAACTTGGGCTTGGCAGCATGAATTAGAGTTTGGTTGAGTGAAGCTGCACCTAACTTGGGCTTTAGTGCGCCTAACTTGGGCTTTAGTGCGCCTAACTTGAAGTGGGCAGGACCAATCTCGCGTATTGTTGTTGTGTCTTGCGCCTAACTTGAGAAATCTCAAGTTAGGCGCAGCCTTGGCAGCGAGTTCAGAGAAGAAGTATGAACTATTATATATCGTTGGAAAGCTCTGGAAGTTAGCTTTCAAACGCTACTGGAATCACATCCATTGGACCTTTTTAGCTCGAGTTATTTAGGTTTGAGTACAGAGAGGTCAGAGTTGACAATATAGTGGGGTTTACAACTGCAATCCTGAATAGTTTTGGCATCTCACTTTATCCTTTGAAGTTCAGAATGATTGGCATCCATAGGAACTCAGAATTCAGATAGTGTTATTGATTCTCCTATTTCAGTATGTTGATTCTTGAACACATCTACTTTATGAGTCTTGGCCGTGACCCTAAGCATTTTGTTTTCCAGTATTACCATCGGATACATAAATGCCACAGACACATAACTAGGTGAACCTTTTCAGATTGTGACTCAGCTTTGCTAGAGTCCCCAGTTAGAGGTGCCCAGAGTTCTTAAGCACATTCGTTTTGCTTTGGACCATGACTTTAACCGCTCAGTCTCAAGCTTTTCACTTGACACCTTCACACCACAAGCACATGGTTAAGGACAGCTTGATTTAGCCGCTTAGGCCAGGATTTTATTCCTTTGGGCTCTTCTATCCATTAATGCTCAAAGCCTTGGATCCTTTTTACCATTTGCCTTTTAGTTTAAAGGATTATTGGCTTTTTCTGCTTGCCTTTCTTTTTCTTTTTTTTCTTTTTTTAATTTTTTTCTCGCAAGCTTTGTGTTTTTCACTGCTTTTTCTTGCTTCAAGAATCAATTTTATGATTTTTCAGATTATCAATAACATTTCTCTTTTTTTCATCATTCTTTCAAGAGCCAACAATTTTAACATTCATAAAATTCACTATAAAAAATATACACTGTTCAAGCATTCATTCAGAAAATAAAAAGTATTGCCACCACATCTAAGTAAATGAGACTACTCTTAAAATTAAACTCAAATTCTCATGTACTACATCTGTTCTTATTTCTTTTTTATTTCAAGTTCAGTGGACAATACATGAGACATCTTTCATAATTAAAGCACTTAACAGAAAATTAAACTAGAACCTATGAATTTACTAATAAAGGATCATGCAATAAACCAAATAAAGTAGCAGGAAACCGAAACATAACATAGTAAAAATGGGAAGGAATAAAAAATGAAAGGAACTAAACCACCTTAGTTATCCTAGTGGTTGTTTTATTCTTCAGGTTGTGTTCCTCCGTGAAGATGATTTGCCTCCCTTTGGTGCCATTAAAAATAAACAGAAAACCCTTAAGCGAAGCGTCAACACCAAACTTAAAGGTTTGCTTGTCCTCAAGCAAAGAAGAACTGAGGTGTCCGATTCCTGTGATAAAATAGCTGCATGATCAGAGAAACAGTAAAAACTCAATAAAAATTTAAGTAAGAAAACTACTACTACGAAAAGTACTAAGGATACAAAATTATCGGGTTGCCTCCCGAGAAGCGCTTTTTTAACGTCACTAGCTTGACGGTCAGCTCCTCTAAGGAGGAGGATCATAGGGGCTCAGCTCTTCACCCCTTACTTTGAACTTCTTTCCTGTGTCTCCATAAATTAGCTTAATATGCTCCAGAGAAAGGATTCTGTTTACTGTATAGATCCACACTGAATTCTTAGTCAACACCACCTTCATTCCTGGGGAGAAACCTTCAGTGGGGATCTTCTTGTTTCTCCATCCCCTGGGTATTTTCTTCTTTTTGGGAACCTCCTCTTTGGTGGATGATGCATTCCCAACACCAAACTTAGGTTTGATGTCAGGAGGAATTTTATTGATTGTCACCAAAGAAGGTTTGAGCTGCAATTTCTGCTGTGCATCATCAGGGGGTTCTTGAAGGTTTGGATCAATAAGCTCAGTCTGCATGCACCTCTCTTCTTCACTTGTTGAATGTACATCTTTGAAGACATGAAAGACTAGTTGCTCATCATGCACTCTAAGCACTAATTCACCCACTTCTACATCAATCAGAGCTCTTCTAGTGGCTAGGAATGGTCTTCCTAGAATTATAGAGGCATTCTCATCCTCCCCTATGTCAAGAATCACAAAATCTGCTGGGAGGAAGGACTTACCCACTTTGACCAAAATATTCTCCACCAATCTGTATGCAGGCTTCATGGATTTGTCTGCCATCTGTAATGCTATCTTTGTGGGTTGTGCCTCTTGGATTTGCAGCTTCTTCATCACAGATAAGGGCATTAGATTTATGCTTGCCCCCAGATCACATAAGGCTTTCTCAAAGGTTGTGCTCCCAATGGTGCATAGAATTTGAAAGCTCCCTGGATCTGGCATCTTCCTTAGCAAGTTATTCTAAATGATGGCACTGCATTTTTTAGTCAGGACCACTGTCTCATCTCCCTTTAAAGGCTTCTTCTTTGACAACAGCTCCTTCATGAACTTGACATAGAGAGGCATTTGCTCCAAAACCTCAGCAAAAGGAATATTGATTTGCAACTTTCTGAAAACTTCCAAGAACTTTGAAAACTGCTTGTCCTTGGTCTCCTTTTGAAGTCTCTGAGGATATGGCATTTTAGGCTTGTACTCAGGAGCCTTTAACAATATAGGATAGTGTCAAGAGAGTCTGGGAATGGGTTGTCTGCACGCTTTGGAGGGACATGCTCTACTTCTTCCTTCTTCTTCTTTGGAGCTTTTTTTTCAACGGGCTCCTCACTAACTTGTGCTTCCATACTTGCCACTTGTCCATTTATCAAGGTGATAGCCTTACATTCCTCTCTTGGATTTGGAATTGTGTTACCAGGAAGGCTATTAGTGGTCCTCTGATCAATTTCATTAACTATTGTGGCTATTTGACCCATCTGAATCTCCAAATTCTTGATTGATGCTCTGGTTTCCTGCACAAAACTCTTCATCATCTCCCAATTAGAATCTTCTTGGGATTTAGAGTTTGCCTGCTGAAGTGATTGTTGCTGCTGAGACTGAAATTGGCGGTTATTATAATTGTTCTGTTGGAAGCCGCCCTGAGAATTATTGTTGAAGTTCTGAGGTCTCTGAGGTTGGTCTCTCCACCCAAAATTTGGGTGATTTCTCCACCCATGATTGTAGGTTTGAGAATAGGGATCATTATTGGGATTTCTAGGAGCACTCCCCATGTAATTGACCTGTTCAGAAGGGGATTAAGTATAATCATAATTATTATTTTGCACAAAATTACCTGCCATGTTATAGGAGGCCTCTTGAGGTGGATTTTGGGTGTTGATAGCTGAGACTTGCATGCCACCCATCTGCTGAGTAAGTAGATTTATTTGCTGAGACATAAGCTTGTTCTGAGCAAGAAGAGCATTAACAGCTTCTACTTCCAGCACGCCTCTCTTCTGAGAGGTCTCAGAGTTCACAGGATTCCTGTTAGATGAGTATAAATATTGGTCGCTAGCAACCAATTCAATTAGCTCAATAGTCTCCTCTGGTGTCTTCTTCTTGTGCAATGAACCACCTGTAGAAGCATCTAAGCTCATCTTGGACATCTCACCCAAGCCTTCATAAAAGATATCTAGTTGGGTCCATTTGGAGAATATGTCCGGAGGGCATTGCCTAGTCAGTAGCTTGTATCTCTCCCAAGCTTTATAAAGAGTTTCACCCTCCTTCTTCCTGAAGGTCTAAACCTCCAATCTAAGCTTAGTCAGCTTCTTTGGTGGGAAAAAATTAGTGAGAAACTCTGTAACAACCTTTTTCCAAGTATTCAGACTCTCCTTTGGTTGGGAATCTAGCCATAGCTTTGCTTTATCCCTCAGAGCAAACGGGAAGAGCATGAGTCTGTACACCTCTGGGTTCACTCCATTTGTCTTCACAGTATCACATATCTGCAGAAAATCAGATATAAACTGATTTGGATCTTCATGAGGAAGTCCATGATATTGGCAATTTTGTTGCACCAAGGTGACCAATTGCAGCTTCAACTCAAAGTTGTTTGCAGCTATAGGAGGCACCACAATGCTTTTTCCATAGAGATCCGTAGTAGGGGCAGAATAAGAGTCAAGCACTCTCCTTTGTTGATCATCCCCATTTGAATTTACCACATTGGCATTAACAGCATTATTATTATCCATAGTGGACTCTGTAGCCTTGTAAAGTCTTGCTTGTTGCAAACGCCGCCTGAAAGTTCTTTCAGGTTCAGGATCAAAGTCTAAGAGATGTTCCTTGTCTCTGTTCCTGCACATAAACAAACAAAAAACAAGAAAAGATGGAAATCTCTACGTTAGAGTGTAGAGAATTCCTAGTGAGGTAACCTGTGTAAAATAATAAGATAGAAATACTAAATAAATAAAACAGAAAATTTTTGAAAATGATAATTGAAATTAGACAAAATTTTTTGAAAATTAACAGAAAAAATAAACAAAAAAATTAAAATGAAATTAAGTAGGTGACACCAAACTTAATTTCAGAATTATGGAAAAATACTAGTGCTATTTATTTATTTAATTTTTTTTAAAGACAAAAATAAAATAAAACTAATAAAATATAGAAAATAAAAAAATAATAAAAAAATAAAACAAAAAAAAAATAAAAATAAAAAAATGAAAATAAAATAAAAAATAAAAGATAGGACGAGATTTAAATAAAAAATTAAAAGAAAGTAAAAAAAAAAAGAAAACAGGGGACAGGGGGCAAAGGACATGAACGAAACAATTAGGGGAGGGGGTACAAGTAAAAGAACAAAAGAAAGAAGAAAAAAATAAAAAAGAAAACAAAACGGAAAGAGAAAAAAAAAAGAAACGAAAGTAAAAGAAATAAAAAGAAAAACGGGGTAGGAGAGGGGTGAACCGAAATAAAGAAAGACAAAAGAAGAACAATTAAAAAATAAAAAAAAATCTAATTAAAGTAAAAATTATCTATTCTAAACAATCAAACAACGAATAGTTGTTAATCATTATCAATCCCCGGCAACGGCGCCAAAAATTTGGTGCGGATTTTCTAACCACAGATTAACCGGTAAGTGCACCGGGTCGTACCAAGTAATACCTTACGTGAGTAAGAGTCGATCCCACGAGGATTGATGGATTAAGCAACAATAGTGTTCGATAGGCTTAGTTAGACAAACAAAAAAATGGTATTGAGATGCAATATAAAAGACATTAAACAATATAAAGAATATTTAAGAAAGGCAAGTAAATACTTTGGAAAAAATATGGAGAAGATAGTTAAGGTTTCAGAGTTATCTATTTTCCGGATTGACTTTTCTTATTAACTATTTTAATCATGCAAGATTTAATTCATGGCAAACTACATGTGACTAGACCCTAATTCCTTAGACATTCATAGTCTCCTCTAAAATTCATCAACAGCTAATTCCTTAGTCAAATAATTCCAATTAGAGGGTGATGATCAAATTCCAGTTTATATGCTATAAAAACTCTAATTACCCAAAAATAAAAGGATTATATGTCACGTATCCCGTTAAATCCAGATAATTAAAATTTAGGAGAATTTGTTTTCAAGCTGTTGTTCAAGTAAAGAGCTTTTCCAAGTTATACAAGAACTCAAATAGAAAGAGGGTCATACTTCCGTTCCACCCAAATTCATAAGATAAAGAACGAAAAAAATTCTTAAATATAAATCAAGACATGAATTAAAATAGAGAAACAATAAAATCAATCCATACAATAGATAGAGCTCCTAACCTTAACAATGGAGGTTTAGTTGCTCATAGAAAGGAGAAAATAAGGATTCGGGCTTGGCAGCATGAATTGGAGTTTAGTTGAGTGAAGCTGAGCCTAACTTGGGCTTTAGTGTGCCTAACTTGGGCTTTAGTGCGCCTAACTTGAAGTGGGCAGGACCAATCTCGCGTATTGTTGTTGTGTCTTGCACCTAACTTGAGAAATCTCAAGTTAGGCGCAGCCTTGGCAGCGAGTTCAGAGAAGAAGTATGGACTATTATATATCGTTGGAAAGCTCTGGAAGTTAGCTTTCTAACGCCACTGGAATCACGTCCATTGGACCTTTGTAGCTCGAGTTATTTAGGTTTGAGTGCAGAGAGGTCAGGATTGACAGCATCATTCGCCTTCATCTCTTCTTCTGCAGAAGCTCCATCAAATTCAGCTGAATGCTACCTAAAATAAACAGAATTGCACAAGACTTAAAGTAGCATCCATATTGGCTAAAAGATAATTAATTCTTGATTTAACTCAACAATTTAAATGCAAATTCACTAGGAAAAGATAGGAAAGATGCTCACGCATTAGTGGCCATAGCATTACACAAGTGATTCAGCTTCGCTTGTGTGTTTATATCATACTGCCTCCTTGAAGTGGTTCTAGCCTCATAAAGATGCCTAAATTCAGCAAGGTTCCTCTGTTGCACTTGATTTTACTCCATGATTTTGTTGAGGCTACCTTGCATCTCTCCCCAGTAGAATTGACCTTGTTGCTCCTCATGTACTCCATACTCCATTGGAGTTGCTGGATACTTTCTTGCATTTGGTCCCATTGTTTCTGCTGCTCCCTTAGTTGACTTACATCTTCTATCAAATGGTTGATGTCTCCTTGCATTTGGTGAATATCTCCTTGCATTTTCTCCCAGTTGAAATCTTTAGGGAATTGTGGAAATGGTGCTTGAACATAAACTTCTTCTTGTTGTGGTGGCCCTTTTGGTCTTGGCACATGAGCTCTCTACTCCCTTGCTTTTTGTAGTGGGTTAATGGCCACCACCTTTTTCATCTTTTTGGCTGTGATTGGTTTGTCCTGCTCAACCAAGGTCTCATCAATTACCTTCTCCACTCCAGTCCCATCACAAAGCCTTTGAATGATGCTTGGGAATGCAAATCTTGTGCTATTCTTGGTGCTCTTCAACACCCTATGAATATTGTTGGCTATCATCTCCCTCATATTGATGTTTTTCCCTTTCATGATGTTGTAGATTAGTACAACTCTTTCCAAAGTAACCTCCGAAGTGTTGGAGGTAGGGTTGAGGGATCTCCTCACAAAGTCCAGCCACCCTTTAGCTTGAGGGCACAAGTCTCTTCTCCTTAGTTGATTTGGCCTTCCATCCTTGCAATTAATCCACTGGATATTGAGGACACAAATCTTGTTCAGAATCTCATCAAATCCAGGATCAAGTTGCTTCACCCTTTCTTCATAGCTCCGGGTAGAGCTTGTTCGCCTCACCTCTAGCATCCTCTCCAAGTTTTCAGGGCTATAATCAACGCTCTTCTCCCTCACATAACTTTGGTAGTCATACTTCTGCCCAGGTTGAGGGATAGCATTGGCATAAAATTCCCTTACTAGGCTCTCCACCACTTTCTTTGGTGGGTTGCAAAGGATAGCCCAGCTTCTATTGTTGATTTCTACATTGATCTTCCTATGCTCATCTTTCCCAAGTTAGAAGCCAACTTCAGGGATTATTTGCCTCTCACTCACCCACCCATAAAACTGATTTTGGTGGAAGAGTGAGAAGAACTTGAACTCATTGTAGCTTGATGAGCCAGAGCCAGCTTCCTTAGTCTTTCTTTTCTTTGAAGTGGTGACTTTTGGTGGTGCCATTTGGTTGTGATGAAAGGGTTTGAAAGAGTGATGAACGGATGGAGAAAGGAAAGAAGGAAAGCAAATCAAAGGTTTAATCCAACACCAAATTTAGGACTTGATTGTCCCAATCAAGGAAGCAAGAATAAAGAAAGAAAGAAGGATAGAAAGAAGGTAAAAAAGAAAGGAAGCCAAGAAGGAGAGATAGGAGAGTAAAGGTGTCGGATGAGAGGAGTTTGAAATGTAAAGAAGAGGGTTGGGTGAGTGCATTATATAGGTGTGAGAGGAGATATCTGAAAGGTGGGAATTGATAGCAAAATTGAATGTTTTCCCACTTGGGAGTGGCGCCCAGCGTGGAGAAAGGCACTAACCCTATCTCTTCAGCTTTTCTCAGGTTTTTTTCTGAGTTCCAAAGTGTGAAGTATACTTTGACTCCTTGACTTGATGAGTGATCAATGTCACGTGGGCCCTACTTCTTCCTGAAAATTCAGTTACAACCCTCATTAGTGATTAAAAATTACTTCAAATTCCTCTTGTTAAATTATATTTAATGGGTGTCTCTTGGACACCAAACTTAGATTCATTGCATATAGTTATTTTGGTCTCATGATTGGACTTTATTGTATACATTATGAGTAGAATAAATTTAAGTCCTTCATACTCTTCCACTTCCATCTCATATGTACACAATTAATTATCCCTTTCATTCATCCCACCAATATACCATATGCATTAGGATATAAATTAATTGGGCTGAATGTTGATTGCACGTGTGGATCTCTCTTGGCGGTGGCCATACCAAACTTAGTTTTGGGCTTACTCTTAAAATCAATTCAGTTTTGTCATGTAAGCTCAAAGTAAGTGGGTTGGTGGCCACACCAAACTTAGCTTTTTAGCTAGTTTCTCAACCTAATTAACATCCTATATTGTGGCAACCAAGGTTGCACTTTTAGCATGCTAAAACTTTTTAAAACTTAAATTAAGGACACTATCAACTAATTAACTAGCAAATGAAACTGAAAATTAAACAATCTAGGTGACTAAACATAAACTACTCTAGAAAGCATGAAATTGAAAGGATATGAGTGTTCGGGTGCCTCCCAACTAGCACTTCTTTAACGTCATTAACTTGACGATCTTTCCTCTTCAGCTGAGGTTATAGTTCACCCTTTGCTCATCCAACGAGTCCCCCAACTAGTGCTTAAGCCTGTGGCCATTGACAGTGAAAGTCCTCTGTGTTTTGTCATCTATAAGTTCCACATGACCATAAGGAGAAGCCTTGATGACTGTAAATGGTCTAGACTATCTTGACTTCAACTTTTCTGGGAAAAACTTGAGCCTTGAGTTGTACAATAGCACTTTTTGACCTTCTACAAACTCTCTTTTTGTCAGCTTTTGATCATGTCATTTCTTTGTTTTCTCCTTGTAAATCTTGACATTTTCATATGCTTGAGATCTGAATTCATCTAACTCATTGAGCTGTAGCAATCTTCTTTCCCCAGCAGCTTGATTATCAAAGTTCAACATCTTTAGAGCCTAAAATGCTCTATGTTCAAGCTCCACTGGTAGATGGCAAGCCTTTCTAAACACCAATTGGTATGGAGACATGCCAATGGGTGTCTTAAAAGCTGTTCTATAAGCCCACAATGCATCATTTAGCTTCGTGGACTAATCTTTTCTTGAGTTTCCAATAGTCTTCTCAAGGATTCTCTTGAGCTCTCTATTTGAAATTTCAGCTTGACCATTGGTTTGTGGGTGGTATGAGGTTGCTACCTTGTGCTTGACACCATATTTTAGGAGGAGTGTCTCAAGTTGCTTGTTGCAAAAATAAGTTTTCCCATCACTTATGAGAGCTCTTGGAACCCCAAACCGGCTAAATATGTTCTTTCTCAAGAAATTAATCACTACTTTGTTATCATTTGTTGAAGTAGCTATGGCCTCTACCCATTTTGACACATAGTCCACAGCCACCAATATGTAACTGTTTGAGTATGAAGGTGGGAATGGTCCCATAAAATCAATTCCCCAAACATCAAATAACTCCAACTCTATGATGAATCTTTGTGGCATTTCATTCTTCTTGGGTAGGTTTCCAGCTCTTTGACATTCATTGCACCTTGTCACAAACTCCTTTGCATCTTTGAATATTGTGGGCCAAACGAATCCACATTGCAACACCTTGGCTGCAGTCCTTTCTCCACTAAAATGTCCTCCATAGATAGATTCATGGCAATGCCAAAGGACCTCTTGTCCTTCCTCATGAGAGATGCAACTTCTTAGGATACCATCAGCACATTTCTTGAAGAGGTAAGGATAATCCCAAATGTAGTGCTTGGCATCATTGATGAGCTTCCTTCTCAAGTGCTTGTTGATGTTGGAAGGTAACTCTCTAATGGCTTTGAAATTGGATATATCTGCGAAGCATGGAGTCTCTTGAATAATCATCAATTGTTCATTCGGAAAGCTCTCATTTACCCCAGGGCTATGTGCTTCATTCTCTTCATGTGGGATCCTTGATAGGTAGTCAGCCACATTGTTCTCTGCTCTACTTCTATCCTTAATTTCAGTGTTGAACTCTTGGAGTAACAAGATCCATCTTATCAATCTAGGCTTGGACTCTTGCTTGGTCAGCAAATATTTAAGAGCTGCATGGTCAGTGAAAACAATGACTTTAGATCCAATGAGGTATGACCTAAACTTATCAAATGCAAAAACTATGGCAAGGAGTTCTTTTTCTGTGGTGGTGTAGTTCCTTTGAGCTTCATTAAGTACCTTGCTAGCATAATAGATGACATGCACTATGCTAGCTTATCTTTCCTTTGTCCTAAGACAGCACCAATAGCAAAGTCTGATGAATCACACATCAATTCAAAAGGTAAATCCCAGCTAGGTTGTGCTATAATAGGTGCAGAGGAAAGTTTGCTTTTAAGCTCATCAAAGGCTTGCATACATTCTCTATCAAAGATAAAAGGTACATTAGAGACAAGCAAGTTACTTAAAGGTTTGGCAATCTTTGAAAAATCTCTAATGAACCTTCTATAGAACCCAGCATATCCCAAGAAACTCCTAATTGCTTTGACATTGCAAGGTAGGGATAATTTTTCAATCACTTCCACCTTGGCTCTATCTACCTCTATGCCTTTCTTAGAGATTTTGTGGCCAAGGACTACCCCTTCTATGACCATAAAATGGCACTTTTTTCAGTTCAAAACTAGGTTAGTCTCTTAGCATCTCTTTAGCACCAAGGCAAGGTGGTGTAAGCATTTAGAAAATGAATCACCAAATACAGAAAAATTATCCATGAAAACTTCAATAAACCTTTCAATCATATCAAAAAAAATGGACATCATGCACCTTTGGAATGTAGCAGGTGCATTGCACAATCCAAAGTGCATTCGTCTATATGCAAAAACACCATAAGGGCAAGTAAAGGAAGTCTTCTCTTGGTCTTTAGGATCCACTACAATCTGATTGTAGCCTGAGTTTCCATCCAAGAAATAGTAGTATTCATGTCCGGCAAGCCTCTCCAACATTTGATCCATGAAGGGTAGAGGAAAATGGTCCTTCCTTGTGGTTTCATTGAGCTTCCTATAATCTATGCACATGCACCATCCAGTCACTGTTCTTATTGGTATCAATTCATTTCTTTCATTTGGCATAACTGTGATTCCTCCCTTCTTAGAAACTACTTGAACAGGACTCACCCAAGGGCTATCTGAGATGGGGTAAATCACCCCTGCTTGCCATAACTTCAGTACTTCTTTTTGTACCACTTCCTTCATTCATGGGTTCAACCTTCTTTGTGGCTGTCTTGAGGGCTTGGCATCTTCCTCAAGAAGGATTTTATGCATGCACATTGAAGGGCTAATCCCTTTTAAATCTAAAAGTGTCTATCCTATGGCATCCTTGTGTTGTCTCAACACATTGATAAGCTCCTCTTCTTGTTCCTCACTCAAGCTTGAGTTGATGATTACTGGATATGTGTCATTGCTCCCCAAGTAAGCATACTTCAAGTTTGGGGGTAGGATTTTCAACTCCAGCTTTGGTGCTTCCACTTTCTCCATGTTTGCCTTATCTAGCATGATTGAGCCTTCTATGATTTCTTGTGATGGTTCTCCACATAGTGTTTGTTGATCTCACTCCATTGCTTCTTCACATTTATCTTCTTCTAGGACTCCTTAGACCAGTTTTTCCATGGTGTCTATCATCATGCATTCACCAATGGATTCTTTTGGGTAGCTCATTGCTGTGAAAACATTGAACATCATCTTTTCTTCATGTAATCTCAGGACTAATTCTCCCTTTTGTACATCAATTATAGCCCCAGTTGTGGCTAAGAATGGTCTCCCTAGTATGATTGATGTGTTAGCCTCTTCCTCTATGTCAAGTACCACAAAATCAGCTAGGAAGATGAACTCTCCCACCTTAACCAACAAGTCCTCCACCACTCCATGAGAAAATTTGAATGTTCTATCAGCTAATTGAAGTGCCATTCTTGTTGGTTTGGCCTCTTCAATTCTCATCCTTTTCATAATGGCTAAGGACATAAGGTTGATGCTAGCTCCCAAATCACACAATGCTTTTTCAATGCTAATGTCCCCTATGATGCAGGGGATTTGGAAGCTCCCACGGTCCTTCATCTTTTGGGGAAGCTTCTTTTGTATGATGACTGATGAGTGGATAATTTATACGCTTTTTGGCATTGTTTTTAGGTAGTTTTTAGTATAATTGAGTTAGTTTTTACTATATTTTTATTATTTTTTATGAAAAATTCACATTTTTGGACTTTACTATGAGTTTGTGTATTTTTCTGTGATTTTAGGTATTTTCTGGCTGAAATTGAAGGACTTGAGCAAAAATCTGATTCAGAGGCTGAAAAAGAACTGCAGATGCTGTTGGATTCTGACATCCCTGCACTCGAAGTGGATTTTCTGGAGCTACAGAAACCCAATTGGTGCGATCTCAATTGCGTTAGAAAGTAGACATCCAGAAATTTCCAGCAATACATAATATTCCATACTTTGCCCGAGTTTTGACGACGTAAATTGGCGTTCAATCACCAACTTCCTGCCCTATTCTAAAGTTAAACGCCAGAAACAGGTTACAAACCAGAGTTAAATGCCACAAACAGGCTACAACCTGGTGTTTAACTCCAAGAGAAGTCTCTAAATGTGTAAAGCTCAATGCTCAGCCCACGCACACACCAAGTGGGCCCCGGAAGTGGATTTCTGCACTATCTGCACTTAGTTACTTATTTTCTGTAACCCTAGCTACTAGTTTAGTATAAAAACTACTTTTAGTGATTTATTTTACATCTCTGGAACACATTATGTAACTTTTATGTTTTGAGACCTCCATGGGAGGCTGGCCACTCAGCCATGTCTACCCTATTTTCACTTATGTATTTTCAACGGTGGAGTTTCTACACCCCATAGATTAAGGTGTGGAGCTCTGCTGTTCATTAGGAATTAATGCGAAGTACTATTATTTTTCTATTCAATTCAAGCTTATTCTTATTCCAAAATATTCACTCGCACTTCAACCTGATGAATGTCAAGATCCGTGACACTCATCATCATTCTCACCTATGAACGCGTGCCTGACAACCACTTCCGTTCCATCTGCAATAGCTTGAATGTGTATCTCTTAGCCTCCTGGTTCACGATTAGAGTCTTCGTGGTATAGGCTAGAATTATTGGCGGCCATTCCTGAGATCTGGAAAGTCTAAACCTTGTCTGTGGTATTCCGAGTAGGATCTGGGAAGGGATGACTGTGACGAGCTTCAAACTCGTGAGTGTTGGGCATAGTGACATATGCAAAAGGATCAATGGATCCTATTCCAACATGATCGAGAACCGACAGATGATTAGCCGTGCGGTGACATCGCATTTGGACCAATTTCACTGAGAAGACTGACGGTAGCCATTGACAACGGTGATCCCCCAACATACAGCTTGCCATGGAAGGGAGTATGAATGATTGGATGAAGGCAATAGGAAGGCAGAGGTTCAGAAGGAACAAAGCATCTTCATACGCTTATCTGAAATCCCACCAATGAATTACATAAGTACTTCTATCTTATTTTCTGTTTTAATTATATTTTAATTATCAAAACCTCATAACCATTTGAATCTGCCTGACTGATATTTACAAGACGACCATAGCTTGCTTCAAGCCGACAATCTCCGTGGGATCGACCCTTACTCACATAAGGTTTATTACTTGGACGACCCAGTGCACTTGCTGGTTAGTTGTGCGAAGTTGTGAAAAAGAAGTGAGATTACAATTGTGCGTACCAAGTTGTTGGCGCCATTGAGATCACAATTTCGTGCACCAAGTTTTTGGTGCCGTTGTCGGGGATTGTTCGAGTTTGGACAACTGACGGTTCATCTTGTTGCTCAGATTATGTAATTTTATTTTAATTTTAAGCTTTTTGTTTTTATTATTTTTATTTTCGAAAAAAAAAATTTCAAAAAATAAATTATTCTATGTTCTTCAGAATTTTTAAGAATGGATTCTAGCGTTTCATGAGATATGTTGAATCCTGGCTGGCTGTTAAGCCATGTCTAATCTTTTGGACCGAGGTTTCACTTATCCTTAGAAGATCTTCTTTGTCTTTCTCATCAATTCAGCTGTTGTATGTAATGTTCTGCTGAAGCTTGGCTGGCCATTGGCCATGTCTAGTGTTTTGGACCGGAGCTTTCACTGAAAGCTTGGCTGGCTAGTAAGCCATGTCTAATTCCTGGACTGGAGCTTTAGACTAACATTGCATGATTCCTGGAATTCTCATTAAAAATTTTGAAATTCTTATTTTTCTTTTTCCAAATAACTTTCGAAAAATACAAAAAAATTTAATAAAATCATAAAACCAAAAATAATTTTGTGTTTCTTGTTTGAATCTAGTGTCAAATTTTAAGTTTGGTGTCAATTACATGCTTTTATAATTTTCTTTAATTTTTGAAAATTCATTATATGTTCTTCATTGATCTTCAAATTGTTCTTGATGATCTTCTTTGTTTGATCTTTGCATTTTCATGTTTTGTGTTTTTTCTTATTTTTCATATGCATTTTCAATTTGTTAGTGTCTCAACATTGAAAATTTTTAAGTTTGGTGTCTTGCATGTGTTTCTTTTCTTAAAAATTTTCAAAAACATGTTCTTGGTGTTCATCTTGACATTCAAAGTGTTCTTGCATGCATCATGTGTTTTGATTCATAATTTTCATGTTTTGAGTCATTTTGTTGTTTTTTCTCTTTCTTCATTGAAAATTCAAAAATAAAAAAAATATCTTTCCTTATTTTACTCATAAAATTTAAAATTCTATCTTTTTCAAATCCTTTTCAAAAATCAAATCTTTTTCATTTTTCTCTTCATATTTTCGAAAACTTTATAAATTTGATTTTCATAATTTTTTTCTTATTTTATTTCATAATTTTCGAAAATAATGCTAGCATTTAATATTTTGATTCAAAAATTTTCAAGTTGTTACTTGCCTATTAAGAAAGGTTCAATCTTTAAACTCTAGAATCCTATCTTTTTAGTATCTTGTTAGTCAAGTAATCAACTTTAATTTCAAAAATCAAATCTTTTTAATTTCCTTTTCAAATCCTTTTCAAAATGATTTTCAATCATATCTTTTACAAAAAGCAATTTCAAAATCTTTTCTAACTTCTTATCTTTTCAATTTTGATTTTCAAATCGTTTTCAATTAACTACTTGACTTTTTGGTTTGATTTTAAAGGTTTTCTATTTGAATCATATCTTTTTCAAAACCACCTAACTATTTATCTCTCTCCAATTTTCGAAAACTCCTCTCCACTTTTTCAAAATTCTTTTTAATTAACTAATTTTACAAATTTTAATTTAATTTTATTTCTCTTTTTAATTTTCGAATACTAACCAATAATTAAAATAAAAACAAAAATATTTTTCTTTAATTTTAATTAAATTTTTGAATTATTCTATCTCTCATCTCTTTCTATTTATTTATTTATCTACTAACACTCCTCTTCCACTCAAAATTCGAACCCCCTCTTTTTCACTGTGTTCGAATTTTTCTCTTCTCCTTCTTCTATTCTTCTCTTCTTCTACTCACATAAAGGAATCTCTATATTGTGACATAGAGGATTCCTATTCTTTTCTGTTCTCTTCTTTTTCATATGAGCAGGAACAGGGACAAAGACATTCTTATTGAAGCTGATCCTGAACCTGAAAGGACTCTTAAGAGGAAACTAAGAGAAGCTAAAGCACAACCCTCTGGAGAGGACCTGACAGAAATTTTCGAAAAAGAAGGAGACATGGCCGAACCAAATAACAATAATGCCAACAATACAAGGAAGATGCTTGGTGACTTCATTGCACCTTCTTCTGACTTCTGTGGAAGAAGCATCTCAATTCCTGCCATTGGAGCAAACAACTTTGAGCTTAAGCCTCAATTAGTTTTTCTGATGCAGCAGAATTGCAAGTTTCATAGACTTCCATTGGAAGATCCTCATCAGTTCTTAGCTGAATTCTTACAAATCTGTGACACTGTCAAGACCAATGGAGTTGATCCCGAGGTCTACAGGCTTATGCTTTTCCCTTTGCTGTAAGAGACAGAGCTAGAACATGGTTGGATTCACAACCTAAGGAAAGCCTGAACTCTTGGGAAAAGCTGGTCAGTGCTTTCCTTGCCAAATTTTTTTCACCTCAAAAGATGAACAAGCTTAGAGTAGAAATCAAACCTTCAGACAGAAGGAAGGTGAGTCCCTCTATGAAGCTTGGGAAAGATATAAGCAATTGATCAAAAGGTGTCCTACTGACATGCTCCATCCAAAATGGAGCATCATATGTATATTCTATGATGGTCTGTCTGAGTTGTCAAAAATGTCATTAGACCATTCTGCAGGAGGATCTCTTCATCTGAAAACCCCTGCAGAAGCTCAGGAACTCATTGAAATTGTTGCAAATAACCAGTTCATGTACACTTCTGAGAGGAATCCTGTGAACAATGGGACGCCTCAGAAGAAGGGAGTTCTTGAAATTGATACTCTGAATGCCATATTGGCTCAGTACAAAATATTGACTCAGCAAGTCAATATGATTTCTTAGAGTCTGAATGGATTGCAAGCTGCATCCAATAGTACTAAAGAAGCATCTTCTGAAGAAGAAGCTTATAATCCTGAGAACCCTGCAATGGCAGAAGTGAATTACATGGGAGAACCCTATGGAAACACCTATAATATTTCATGGAGAAATCATCCAAATTTCTCATGGAAAGACCAACAGAAGCCTCAACAAGGCTTCAATAATAATGGTGGAAGAAATAGGTTTAGCAATAGCAAGCCTTTTCTATCATCTTCTCAGCAATAGACAGAGAATTCTGAACAGAGCATTCTGGCCTGGCAACAATAGTCTCTGATCTATCCAAGACCACACTAAGTTTCATGAATGAAATAAGGTCCTCCATTAGAAATTTGGAGGCACAAGTGGGTCAGCTGAGTAAGAAGATTACTGAAATTCCTCCCAGTACTCTCCCTAGCAATACAGAAGAAAATCCCAAGAGAGAGTGCAAGGCCATAACCATGACCAACATGGCTGAACCTGGAGAGAGTGAGGAGGACGTGAGTCCCTGTGAGAAAAGCCTCATGGGACGTCCTCTGGACAGAAAGGAGTTTCCCTTTGAGGAACCAAAGGAATCTGAGGCTCATACAGAGACCATAGAGATTCCATTGAACATCTTTCTGCCATTCATGAGCTCTGATGAATATTCTTCCTCTGAAGAGGATGAAGACATCACTGAAGAGCAAGTTGCTAAGTATCTAGGAGCAATCATGAAGCTGAATGCCAAGTTATTTGGTAATGAAACTTGGGAGGAAGAACCCCCCTTGTTCACCAATGAACTGAATGCATTAATGAGGCAGACACTACCTCAGAAGAAACCGGATCCCGAAAAATTTTTCATACGTTGTACCATAGGCACCATGACCTTTGAGAAGGCTCTATGTGACCTGGGGTCAGGGATAAACCTCATGTCACTCTCTGTAATGGAGAAACTGGGAATCCTTGAGGTACAAGTTGCAAGAATCTCACTAGAGATGGCAGACAAATCAATGAAACAGGCTTATAGACTAGTAGAGGACATGCTAGTAAAGGTTAAAGGCCTTTACATCCCTGCTGATTTCATAATCCTAGACACTGGAAAGGATGAAGATGAATCCATCATCCTTGTCAGACCCTTCCTAGCCACAGCAAAAGCTGTGATTGATGTTGACAGAAGAGAGTTGGTCCTTCAGTTAAATGAGGACTACCTTATATTTAAGACTCAAGGTTCTCCTTCTGTAACCATAGAGAGGAAGCATGAAAAGCTTCTCTCAATACAGAGTCAAACAAAACCCCCACATTCAAACTCTAAGTTTGGTGTTGGGAGGCCACAACCAAACTCTAAGTTTGGTGTTGGGAAGCCACAACCAAACTCTAAGTTTGGTATTGAGAGGCCCCAACTCTGCTCTGATTATCTGTGAGGCTCCATGAGAGCTCACTATCAAGCTATTGACATTAAAGAAGCGCTTATTGGGAGGCAACCCAATATTATTTAATTATATCTATTTATTTTTCATTGTTATTTTATGTTTTCTGTAGGTTGATAATCATGTGAAGCCACAAAAATAACTGAAAAATAAAAAATAGAATGAAAAATGGCATTAAAAATAGCACACCCTGGAGGATAAGCTTACTGGTATTTAAACGCCAGTAAGAAGCATCAGATTGGCGTTTAACGCCAGAAAGAAGCATCAAGCTGGCGTTAAACACCAGAAACAGGCTACAGTTTGGCGTTTAATGCCAGAAACAAGCAGCAGTCTGGCGTTAAACGCCAGGATTGCACTCTAAGGGCGTTTACACGCCTAATGGAGCAGGGATGATAAGTCCTTGACCCCTCAAGATCTGTGGACCCCACAGGATCCCCACCTATCCCACCTCTTCTTCTCTCTTCTCCACACCTTTTCATAACACTCTTCCCCAAATACCCTTCACCAATCACCTCCATATCTTTTTTCAAATACCCTTCACCAATCACCTCATTCACTCTTCCCCAAAACCCCATCTACCTTCAAATTCAAAACCCTATTCCCCCCCCCCCAAACCCAACCCTAATACACGAAACCTAACCCTCCCCCCACCCCTATATAAACCCCTCACCACTCCTTCATTTTCACACATTACAACCACTACTTCTACCCCTTGGCTGAACCACATATCTCCCTCCATCTCCTCCATCTTCTTCTTCTTCTACTACTTTCTTTCTTCTTTTGCTCGAGGAAGAGCAAACCTTTTAAGTTTGGTGTGGTAAAAGCATTCTTTTTTGTTTTTCCATAACCATTTATGGCACCTAAGGCCAGAGAAACCTCAAGAAAGAGGAAAGGGAAGGCAATTGCTTCTACCTCTGAGTCATGGGAGATGGAAAGATTCATCTCAAAGGTCCATCAAGACCACTTGTATGAAGTTGTGGCCAAGAAGAAGGTGATCCCTGAGGTGCCTTTCAAGCTCAAAAGGAGTGAGTATCCAGAGATCCGACATGAGATTAGAAGAAGAGGATGGGAAGTTCTCTCCAATCCTATTCAACAAGTCGGAATCTTAATGGTTCAAGAGTTCTATGCAAACGCATGGATCACTAGGAACCATGATCAAAGTATGAACCTGGATCCAAAGAATTGGCTTACAATGGTTCGGGGGAAATACTTAGATTTCAGTCCAGAAAATGTAAGGTTGGCGTTCAACTTGCCAATGATGCTAGAAAATGCACGCCCCTACACTAGAAGGGTCAACTTTGATCAAAGGTTAGACCAAGTCCTCATGGACATATGTGTGGAACGAGCTCAATGGAAAATTGACTCAAGAGGCAAGCCGGTTCAATTGAGAAGGCATGACCTTAAGCCTGTGGCTAGAGGATGGTTGGAGTTCATCCAACGCTCAATCATTCCCACTAGCAACTGGTCTGAAGTTACTATAGACCGGGCCATCATGATCCATAGTATCATAATTGGGGAGGAAGTGGAAGTTCATGAGATTATACCTCAAGAACTCTACATGGTGGCTGACAAGTCATCCACTTTGGCAAGGTTAGCCTTTTCTCACCTCATTTGTCACCTCTACAATTCGGCTGGGATTGTCATAGAGGGAGACATCCTCATTGAAGAGGATAAGCCCATCACCAAAAAGAGGATGGAGCAAACAAGAGAGCCCACTCATGGACCTCAACAAGAGCATGAGGAAGCTCCTCATCATGAAATCCCTGAGATGCCTCAAGGGATGCACTTCCCTCCACAAAATTATTGGGAGTAAATTAACACCTCCTTAGGAGAATTAAGCTCCAACATGGGACAATTAAGGGTGGAGCACCAAGAGCATTCCATCCTCCTCCATGAAATTAGAGAAGATCAAAGAGCTATGAGGGAGGAGCAACAAAGGCAAGGAAGAGACATAGAGGAGCTCAAGAGCACCATTGGTTCTTCAAGAGGAATAAGACGCCACCCCCACTAAGGTGGACCGGTTCCTTAATCTCCTTGTCTATTTTTTTCTGTTTTCGTTTACTATGCTTTATGTTTATTTATGTTTGTGTCTTTATTACATGATCATTAGTGTTTAAGTGTCTATGTCTTAAAGCTATGAATGTCTTATGAATCCATCACCTTTCTTAAATGAAAAATGTTTTTAATCACAAAAGAACAAGAAGTACATGATTTTGAATTCATCCTTGAAATTAGTTTAATTATTTTGATGTGGTGACAATACTTTTTGTTTTCTGAATGAATGTTTGAACAGTGCATAAATTTTTTGAATTTGTTGTTTATGAATGTTAAAATTGTTGGCTCTTGAAAGAATGATGAAAAAGAAGAAATGTTATTGATAATCTAAAAAAATCATAAAATTGATTCTTGAAGCAAGAAAAAGCAGTGAAAAATAATGCTTGCGAAAAAAATGGCAAAAATAAAAGAAAAAAAAGAGAAAGAAAAAGAAAAAGCAAGGAGAAAAAGCCAGTAACCCTTTAAACCAAAAGGCAAGGGAAAAATAAAAAGGATCCAAGGTTTTGAGCATTAATGGATAGGAGGGCCCAAAGGAATAAAATCCTGGCCTAAGCGGCTAAACCAAGTTGTCCCTAACCATGTGCTTGTGGCGTGAAGGTGTCAAGTAAAGAACTTGAGACTGAGCGGTTAAAGTCGTTATCCAAAGAAAAAAGAGTGTGCTTAAGAACCCTGGACACCTCTAATTGGGGACTCTAGGAAAGCTGAGTCACAATCTGAAAAGGTTCACCCAGTTATGTGTCTGTGGCATTTATGTATCCGGTGGTAATACTGGAAAACAAAGTGCTTAGGGCCACGGCCAAGACCCATAAAGTAGCTGTGTTCAAGAATCAACATACTAAACTAGGAGAATCAATAACACTATCTAAATTTTGAGTTCCTATAGATGCCAATCATTCTGAACTTCAAAGGATAAAGTGAGATGCCAAAACTGTTCAGAGGCAAAAACCTACTAGTCCCGCTCATCTAATTGGAGCTAAGTTTCATTGATATTTTGGAATTTATAGTATATTCTCTTCTTTTTATCCTATTTGATTTTCAGTTGCTTGGGTACAAGCAAAAATTTAAGTTTGGTGTTGTGATGAGCGGATAATTTATACGCTTTTTGGCATTGTTTTTAGGTAGTTTTTAGTATAATTTAGTTAGTTTTTACTATGTTTTTATTATTTTTTATGCAAAATTCATATTTCTGGACTTTAGTATGAGTTTGTGTGTTTTTCTGTGATTTCAGGTATTTTCTGGCTAAAATTGAAGGAATTGAGTAAAAATCTGATTCAAAGGCTGAAAATGGACTGCAGATGCTGTTGGATTCTGACCTCCCTGCACTCGAAGTGGATTTTCTGGAGCTACAGAAACCCAATTGGCACACTCTCAATTGCGTTGGAAAGTAAACATCCAGGATTTTCCAGCAATATATAATGGTCCATACTTTGCCTGAGTTTTGATGACATAAACTAGCGTTCAAACACCAACTTCCTGCCCTATTCTGAAGTTAAACGCCAGAAACAGGTTACAAACCAGAGTTAAACGCCACAAACAGGCTGCAACCTAGCATTTAACTCCAAGAGAAGTCTCTACGCATGTAAAGCTCAATGCTCAGCCCAAGCACATACCAAGTGAGCCCCGGAAGTGGATTTCTGCACTATCTGCACTTAGTTACTTATTTTCTGTAACACTAGCTACTAGTTTAGTATAAAAACTACTTTTAGTGATTTATTTTACATCTCTAGAGCACATTATGTAACTTTTATGTTTTGAGACCTCCATGGGAGGCTGGCCACTCGGCCATGTCTACCCTATTTTCACTTATGTATTTTCAACGGTGGAGTTTCTACACCCCACAGATTAAGGTGTGGAGCTCTGTTGTTCCTCAGGAAATAATGCGAAGTACTATTATTTTTCTATTCAATTCAAGCTTATTCTTATTCCAAAATATTCACTCACACTTTGAAGAGGGAACTTTTACATGGTCTAGAATTCAGAATAAATCCTCGTTATAGGTATAGCTTCTAAACCAACAAAAGTCCTTTCTTACAAACGTTTTGGTTGTCACGAGTAACAAACCCCTTTAAAATTGATAACCGAGTATTTAAACCCCGGGTCGTCTTCTCAAGGAACTGCAGGGAAGTATGTTCTTATTATTGGTTATGAAGATTATAAATTGGGGTTTCGATGGTGAGGAACAAGTAATTTAAATTGCAATTAAAGTAAGTAAAAGACTGTAATTTAAATAAATAACTGTAAAACACACTTTTGGCAAGGTATGAGAAATTAGAAGTCCTATCCGAGTTATCCTTATCAATGATGATGAAAATTGAATCTTAATTCCACTTAGTTAAACTTTGCTAGAGCAAGGGAAGGTCAAGTGACTAATTAGTTAGATCCTCAAATCCTAGTTAATCCCTAAAGAAAGATTGGGATTATTGAAGTTCAATTCAATTAGCAAAGATAACGATTATCAATCATGTTTGAGTTTGATAACTCCTGAGTTACTGATTTCTTAACCAATACCGAAAGGGGAAAAGTAAATCTATTGGAATAAAAATGTCTTCAGATTGGGGATAAAAGTAACATAAATAAAAGAAAGCAATTGTAAACTGAAGTACCTCAAATAACATTAATTCAAAGAGTAATCTGTAACATGGAAGAATTCATAAATAAAATTGAGAAAATAATAAAAAGGAATATTGAACCTGGTAAAGAGATAATCCTGAAAGCGAATAAAATCCTAATTCTAAATCCTAATCCTAAAGAGAGAGGAGAGAACCTCTCTCAAAACTAAATCTAAATCATGGAAAACTAACTAATTGGAGACTCTCCTCCTGAATGGATGCATTCCCCACTTCATAACCTCTGGTCTATGCCTTCTGGACTTGGATTTGGGCCAAAAAGGGCTTCAGAATTTGCTATGAGCGTTTTCTGTAATTTCTGGTGCGTGGTCTCTGTCACGCGTCCGCGTGGGTCGCGGTCACGTCATTTGGAGTTTTCCTTATCACGTGGTCACGTCAGTCATGCGGCCGCGTCATGTGCGTTCTGCTTGTGGCGCGCGGTCGCGTCAGTCACGCGGTCGCGTCGCTGTTGATTTGCGCTGGCATGCGGCCACATCGCCCATGCGATCACGTGGATACCAGTTTCTTCAAAAACTTTGTTTTGTGCTTTCCTTCCATTTTTGTATGTTTCCTTTCCATCCTTTAAGTCATTCTTGCCTTAGAAGATCTGAAACTACTCAACACACTAATCACGGCATCGAATGGAAATAAAGGGTAATTAAAATAATTATTTTTTAAGCATAGGAAACATGTTTTTCACATACATCACATAATAAGGAAGGGAAAGTAAAACCATGCAATTAATATGAATAAGTGGGTGAAGGATTGAATAAATCACTCAATTTGAGCATAAAATATATCATAAAATATGGGTTTATCAACCTCCCCACACTTAAACAATAGCATGTCCTCATGCTAAGTCCAAGATAAAGAGTAAGTTAAGGTTAAAGTGGTGGAATCTCATGCAATGCAATCTACTCTAAATGCAACTACGTACATACATCATGCAATTCTTAATTGTTATTCACTTGTATATAAAGCTTACATGTAGTTGAATTAATTCACATTCTCAAGGAGTCATATATATTTATATATAGCCAAACCTTAGATAATTATAAAGCACTTTTACAGTTGAGATGGGAGAGAAAAATATTTTATAAACTTGTAAGACAATTAATAATTCAAGCAGAGATATATGTTAATGAGCTATTGAACCCTCATTGGATTTTGTGTTTACTTTCTAGTCACTCAATGTTTATTGGGTTAATCACTCTATTCTTCTTTTTATCTTTCCTTTCTATAACTTTGTTCTTCATCTAACCAATCAACAATTATAGAATATAGACATACCAAAGTCATGAGGTCTTTAATTAAGGTTGTAATGGGGCCAAGGTAAAGGTAAGGGTATATGTATAAGGCTAAGTGAGCTAATTAAGCGAATCCTTGATTAGTCTAAGATCTCACCTAACATACATACTTTGTAAAGCAAAACTTCTTTACCTATTTTCCCACTTTTGATGTTACATGCTCATACTTTAACTTTTGTCCCATGTGCATTTATTTTGCATTTGGGGAATTCTTTTGTATCCCCTTATTCAAATACTGAAAAATAACATTTTTTATTGCACATGGTAATTCAATTATTTGGTTTTACATGAGCATGCTTCCCAAAATTTTTATTTGAATAATTTTATTCTTTTCAACTTTTCTACCTTTTGTTTTTATCATCCATGTTCCCAATAGGTTTCCCACACTTAAACAATTACACACTTTCTATCTTAAGCTAACCAAGGATTCAACTTGGGATTTTTATTTTGTTTTTCTTCTTAAGGCTAGTATTGTGGTTTATAGAATAAGAGGGGTTTAAAGGTTCAAGGGGGCTGACAAGGGTGATGTAAAAGGTAGGCTAATTTGGAATAAATGAGCTAAAATCAAACAATGGCCTCAGTCACTCTCTTGGTATGTATTTCTATTCTATAATCGGACATATAGATTAAAACAAAGTAAAGAACATCAGAATAAAAAAGAAGGGCGGAACACACAAGAATAAAAATTATGGTTTGAATGTAACCATACAATTAAGCTCAAAACTCACAGGCTGTGTGTTCTCTAACTCATAAATCATATATCAGTTGTGTATGTCATGTAAGTAAAATTAAAAGTTCCCATTATTCTCAATGTAAAATTTATTTTGAATGGCTTTAAAGTTTGTGTTTCTCCTTGATGAAATGTTGTTAACTAGCTAACATGGAATGCTCTATATACAAGGTGTGTGGATTGTTTCTATTATGTTCAAATCTCTAGTTTACTTCCTTTTTATATTTTCAATTTAAACTAAGCTATCTTATGCTAAAAAGGGTAAACTATACTAATTAATCCATAATTTCTATAACTAATAAGTTAGAATTGCAACTAAACTAAATGGTTAAAATATGAACTAAAAATGCAAAATGCAGAAATAGAGTAAAAATACATGAAAATAGCAATGTATAAGTACTGAGAAAATAAGAATAAAAATAAAGAGAAAAATACAGAAAAATAGCAAAATAAAATGAAAGAGTCTGTAGTGGTTCACCAAAAAATACGCCAGAGATGGCGACCTCCCCACACTAAAAATGAAGCATCGTCTCTGATGCTCACTCAAGCAGGGTGTGAAGGGGTGTCATCACTGGAAGGGTGGGTAGCTGGAGTCTCTGTGGTGGTGGTCTGAGGATCTGCTTGCTGCAGAGGAGGTGCTGACTGGATAGGGATCTCTGGGTCTACAGCCTGAATCTGAGGCGGAGCCTCCTGATATGATGCGGCCTGCTCTATGCCTACCGGCGCAGCCTTGCTCTGTGGATGGGTCTCTGCCTCGTGATCATCCGCCTCCTCCTCAGATGCCTCCGATGGTGTGTCAGGCTCGGAGGGGATGTCACCAGATCGTATCATCAGCTTCAGGTGCTCATAGCGTCACTTGTTGTGATGCTCCATCTGGTCAAGCTGCCGAAACAGGCAGTGCACTAGGTGATAAACTGGCTCTGAGGTAGGTGGAGGTGCAGTGGTGGTGGCAGGGGTAGTTGGGGTAGCTGTGGAAGAAGACGGGCCGGCAGATGGTGTGGCTGTCTCATCAGTAGCAGTGAAGAATGGAGGTCTGTAGCCCAAAGCCAGAAAGTTCCTACTGTGAGGGATAATCTTCTTGCATTCTGCAGTAGGTGGCTTCTCATCAGCATCCTCCCAAGGCACGTCAGCTCGACGGCCTAGCTGTGTAATCAGATAAGGAAAGGGTAGAGTGCCTCGGACGTGGACCCTGGCCATATAGTACTAGATAAAGCGTGGCAGGTACAGGTCCTTACCCTCCATCACACACCATAGGAGGGTGATCATAGCGGCAGGGATCTCTGTCTCATGGGTACTCGGCATGACAAAATTACTCAGGATCTGGTGCCATAGCCGAGCCTTATCATTTAAGTAAATATGCTTGATTCCCTTAGGCTTGGTGGTGTTCTGACCATGATCCATGGAACGGTCGGGTCAAGTGCTATCCTGGCCTTGATTGCATCCCAATCAAACTTCATGAAGCGCATATCCTCCTCAGCTTTTTGATAACCATCCAGCTGATCAGATTTAGGCAGAAGCTTCAGAACATCCTCTATGGCTTCTTTAGTGACCAGAATCTGCTTCCCTCTTAGGTTCACTGCATCTAGGGAAGTCTTGAAGTAATTGCAGTAGAATTCCCTTACCCAAGATGCATTGACCTCAGTTAGGTTTCTTTCCAGGAAGAACCAGCCTCTTTGTTTGATTTGCTCAGAGGTGTATTGCTTGAGTTCTTCTGGGATTTTCAAAGTCCTCTCCAGGTACAAGTTCCTAGAGGTTGCAAACACCGGATACTTCAACTCACAGTATCGGTTTGCAAACTTTGCTGGATCAGTAGCAGGGAGTAGCTGGTCAGCCTTCTCCTGCGGGGTAAAGTTTTTCTCCCGCCAGGAGTCATCGTGCATGATATCCATGATGGATATAGAAGATTCTCCTCTTTTACGTTTGCCAGTAGTAGCCTTTGCTTTTCCTTTTCTTTGGCTGGCAGACATCCTGAAAAATAGAAAACTAGGATATAATAAAAACAGGGAAAATAAATAGGCAAATAATCAAAAGAAACACAAAGTGGCAAAGGAGCAATAGGATAATGAAAATGAGTTAAGTAAATGTGCATTAAGGATTGTATAGGAGTTAAAAGTCCGAAAAGAAGAATTCACAAATCCAAAATGTAATGGAAGTCATGTTAATTCGGAAAATTAACATTATGCCTTGGTTAGAAGGTTAAAAGAAAGTGAAAAACCAGAAGAGATGTTGTGAAAGGTTAGGTTGGTTAGAATTGAAAAAGAGTTTAGGAAGTTAAAATTAGGGAGTTAGTAAAAAGTGGTTTAAGGAAAGTGGCATAATGATCAAATTCCAAGTAACAGGCATTCACAATGAGAAGATATAGGTAACTCATATCCAAACAAGGAAATTAGGTTGATGATGATTCAGATAGATATAGAAATAGCAAAAATTGGAATCTAATCATCAAAAATGTAGATTATGAACCAGGAAATCAAAGAGAATAGGAAAGCTTGCCCTGGCATTCATTAATTATTTTGGTAAAAGCAGAGTAAAGCAGAGTTTAAATAGCCAAAACCAAAACATGAATGAAAGTCAAAAATAGTTTATAAAAATTTGGGTAGCATTCTGGCTAAAATTGGATTGTCCCGAAAAATAAACAGCAATCAGAATAGTTCATATGAATTAAAAATACAGCTGTAATTACATATAGGGAATATGAACATGAAAAAGCAGTGTAAAGAGCAGCATGAAACAGTAAATTTCAGCATATGAACAATACGAACATCACAGCAACAGCAGAATTGTGAATTGATAAAACAAGAAACACGAACAGCGCAATTAAATAGGCCTAAATCCACTAACCACATCCTAGGCTACCTAACAACCTAAAATCCACTACAACATGCATATCTAACTAGCCTAAATATGAACATAAATAGAAAAATATGAATTAACTACAAATGGATAGAAGGGTGGCGTTCGTCGGAACCTGGTAGGCGAATTAAGGAGAGTGGGACAGAGATGGGGCTGGGGGATGGTAAGAAGAAGAAAGAATGGGAAGGAGGAAGGGGGTGGCGTGGCGACGGGGTCTGGGTGGTCGGCAGGGTGGCGGCGGTCGGTGATGGTGGCTGGGTGGTGGTTGGGTGGTTGGAGAAGAAGAGAGGAAGGAGAAGGGGTTGGGGGGCGCAAATGGTAGGGTTCGCGTGACTGGGGGGTTATGGAATTTGAATCCACGCGATCACGTGGGGCACGCGGTCGCGTGGTTGGGCTGAAATGCTGGTTGACGCAATCGCGTGGGGCACGCAGTCGCATGGAATGGATCGAGGAGTGAATGACGCGATCGCCTGAGGCATGCGATCGCGTCGCTGGAAATTGTGCTAAGCGCACGATTCCAGCGTCGTTTCAGCGCAACTCTCTGTCTCCTTTTGGGGTGTTGTGCAATCCATGCGACGCGATCGCGTCGCTCACGCTGTCGCGTGGGATTGATGTTGTGCAAGTGACGCGATCGCGTCAGGGACGCGACCGCGTGGGTCGTTTGTGCGAAACGCACAGTAGCCGCACGATTCCAGCTTAACTTTCTGGATGTTGGATGTTTACGCCGATCTCCAGATCATGCGGCCACGTGAATGATGCGGACGTGTGGGGAGTGTTTTCGCAACTTGACGCGATCGCATGAATGATGCGGTCGCGTCGCGCACCCTTTTTTTTTGATGCAGTATGCAGAATGCAATGCTTAATATGAAGGCTATGCAGAACTCTAGGTTCAATATAATAAAATAAAAGAAAACTTGAAAACAAGTAAAACTAAATAAAAAATGAAAAAGGAACGATCATACCATGGTGGGTTGTCTCCCACCTAGCACTTTTAGTTAAAGTCCTTAAGTTGGACATTGGATGAGCTTCCTGTTATGGTGGCTTGTGCTTGAACTCATCCAGGAATCTCCACCAATGCTTGGAATGCCAATAGCCTCTGGGGTCCCAAACTAGGCATGTAAAGCTTCTGAGCAGCTTCAAATAGATTCTCAGGCTCCCGGGGTGACGAATGTCAGAATAGATTCTAGGATCCCAAACTTGGCTTTTAAATCCGCCTTCGTCTTGATCTGTATTTTTCCATCTGGGCGGTTTAGAAATTAGATTCTCACCAAGATAACCAAACATTTTCCGAGATCCATTTGATAGATCATGATGCCAATCCGCGCACTTCGAGTTGAAGCGTGGAACCTTATGGAACTTTGTGCACCAGCTCTGAGCACGAGCCATTTCCCTTTTGCTCTTAAAGCCGCAGAGAGCTCTAAGCTGGCCATCTATTTCAAGCAAACCATATTCAAGTGGAAAAATAAAGCTAAAGGTTAAGGATTGTACCCACTTGAAGCTTGTATTGGGTGGTAATGGCCTTGGGATAGGTGTTTCCAGTGGTTCTATGAGCTCTACTCCCTTGTGCTCTTCTGTGAATTTCTCTACTCCCATGCAGACTTCTTCAAATGCATCCATGTCCTGATCAAAGCCTTCTATGTCTTCCTCGTCACTTAAGTCATAAACGGGAGGCCTCTTTAGCATCAATTGTAACGGCCTTGACAGAATTCTCCACAACTCTGGGTTCCCATGGAAGTTCAGCGTCTCCTAAGTCTTCAACCAACTTTGTATATTGTATAATGACAGCTTCCTCTACTTGTTCTAATACGAAGTCATGCTCTGTCTTGTCCACTGGAGTTTCTAATATCTCCTTCATGTTACGCCCTTCATTAGATTGTCCACATGGAGCTCTGGGAGGCCCTTGAGTGTTCGAACGTCTAGAAGATAATTGACTTATTGCTTGCTCCAGTTGATGAAGGGTTGTTTGAAGTTGATCTACTGTTCCCTTGAGGCGAACTTCTGATTCTCAGGGTGATGGATTTGGACGTGGTACATTGGGAAGTGGTGGTGTTTGGGAGTAATTGGATTAGAATCGGGGTAAATGAGGATCATACGGTAGTGAATGGTGAAAAGGAGCTTGTGAGTGTGGTGGTTCAAAGTTGTGTTGAGAGGATGGCCTATAAGCATAGGGTGTGGCTTGTTGGTAACTACGAGGTTGTCCACCATGTCCATTGCCTTGGTATGCATTGTAGAATGGTCTTTGTCCATGATATCTTGGAGGGTGTTGCTGCCTAAAGGGTTGCTCAGATCCTCTTGGCTCCATCCATCTTTGATTGCTCTGACCTTGATGCATGTTCCTGTTATAAATTTCATTCCTTTCAATAATATTAGAACCAAACTCAAAGCGAGAGGGGTGAGAATTCATAGTGACTAATGAAAATAAAAGGGAAAAATAAAAACAAATAGACGAGTAAAAGAAAAATATTTACAATAACCAATAATAAGACACACAGTTGCAGTTCCCCGGCAACGGCGCCATTTTGAAGAGAGAACTTTTGCGTGGTCTAGAATTCAGAATAAATCCTTGTTGTAGGTATAGCTTCTAAACCAACAAAAGTCCTTTCTTACAAACGTTTTGGTTGTCACAAGTAACAAACCCCTTTAAAATTGATAACCGAGTATTTAAACCTCGGGTCGTCTTCTCAAGGAACTGCAGGGAAGTATGTTCTTATTATTGGTTATGAAGATTGTAAATTGGGGTTTCGAAGGTGAGGAACAAGTAATTTAAATTGCAATTAAAGTAAGTAAAAGACTGTAATTTAAATAAATAACTGTAAAACACACTTTTGGCAAGGTATGAGAAATTAGAAGTCCTATCCTAGTTATCCTTATCAATGATTATGAAAATTGAATCTTAATTCCACTTAGTTAAACTTTGCTAGAGCAAGGGAAGGTCAAGTGACTAATTAGTTAGATCCTCAAATCCTAGTTAATCCCTAAGGAAAGATTGGGATTATTGAAGTTCAATTCAATTAGCAAAGATAATGATTATCAATCATGTTTGAGTTTGATAACTCCTGAGTTACTGATTTCTTAACCAAGACCGAACGGGGAAAAGTAAATCTACTGGAATAAAAATGTCTTCAGATTGGGGATAAAAGTAACATAAATAAAAGAAAGCAATTGTAAACTGAAGTACCTCAAATAACATTAATTCAAAGAGTAATCTGTAACATGGAAGAATTCATAAATAAAATTGAGAAAATAATAAAAAGGAATATTTAACCTGGTAAAGAGATAATCCTGAAAGCGAATAAAATCCTAATTCTAAATCCTAATCCTAAAGAGAGAGGAGAGAACCTCTCTCAAAACTAAATCTAAATCATGGAAAACTAACTAATTGGAGACTCTCCTCCTGAATGGATGCATTCCCCACTTCATAACCTCTGGTCTATGCCTTCTGGACTTGGATTTGGGCCAAAAAGGGCTTCAGAATTCGCTATGAGCGTTTTCTGTAATTTCTGGTGCGTGGCCTCTGTCACGCGTCCGCGTGGGTCGCAGTCGCGTCATTTGGAGTTTTCCTTATCACGCGGTCGTGTCAGTCATGCGGCCGCGTCATGTGCGTTCTGCTTGTGGCGCGCGATCGCGTCAGTCACGCGGTCGCGTCGCTGTTGATTTGCGCTGGCATGCGACCGCGTCGCCCATGCGATCGCGTGGATGCCAGTTTCTTCAAAAACTCTGTTTTGTGCTTTCCTTCCATTTTTGTATGTTTCCTTTCCATCCTTTAAGTCATTCCTGCCTTAGAAGATCTGAAACTACTCAACACACTAATCACGGCATCGAATGGAAATAAAGGGTAATTAAAATAATTATTTTTTAAGCATAGGAAACATGTTTTTCACATACATCACATAATAAGGAAGGGAAAGTAAAACCATGCAATTAATATGAATAAGTGGGTGAAGGATTGAATAAATCACTCAATTTGAGCACAAAATATATCATAAAATATGGGTTTATCACACTTCAACATGATGAATGTGATGATCTGTGGCACTCATCATCATTCTCACCTATGAACGCGTGCCTGACAACCACTTCCATTCTATCTGTAATAGCTTGAGTGTGTATCTCTTAGCCTCCTAGTTCACGATCAGAGTCTTCGTGGTATAGGCTAGAATTATTGGTGGCCATTCCTGAGATCCAGAAAGTTTAAACCTTGTCTGTGGTATTCCGAGTAGGATCTGGGAAGGGATGACTGTGACGAGCTTCAAACTCGCGAGTGTTGGGCGTAGTGACAGACGCAAAAAGATCAATGGATCCTATTCCAACATGATCAAGAACCGACAGATGATTAGCCGTGCAGTGACAATGCATTTGGACCATTTTCACTGAGAGGACGGACGGTAGCCATTGACAACGGTGATCCCCCAATATACAACTTGCCATGGAAGGGAGTATGAATGATTGGATGAAGGCAATAGGAAGACAGAGGTTTAGAAGGAGCAAAGCATCTTCATACGCTTATCTGAAATCCCACCAATGAATTACATAAGTACTTCTATCTTATTTTCTGTTTTAATTATATTTTAATTATCAAAACTTCATAACCATTTGAATCTGCCTGACTGAGATTTACAAGATGACCATAGCTTGCTTCAAGCTGACAATCTCCGTGGGATCGACCCTTACTCACGTAAGGTTTATTACTTGGACGAACTAGTGCACTTGCTGCTTAGTTGTGCGAAGTTGTGAAAAAGAAGTGAGATTACAATTGTGCGTACCAAGTTGTTGGCGCCATTGAGATCACAATTTCGTGCACCAAGTTTTTGGCGCCGTTGCCGGGGATTGTTCGAGTTTGGACAACTGACGGTTCATCTTGTTGCTCAGATTATGTAATTTTATTTTAATTTTAAGCTTTTTGTTTTTATTATTTTTATTTTTGAAAAAAAATTTTCAAAAAATAAATTATTCTATGTTCTTCAAAATTTTTAAGAATGGATTCTAGCGTTTCATGAGATATGTTGAATCCTGGCTGGCTGTTAAGCCATGTCTAATCTTTTGGACCAAGGTTTCACCTATCCTTAGAAGAGCTTCTTTGTCTTTCTCATCAATTCAGCTGTTGTACGAAATGTTCTGCTGAAGCTTGGCTGGCCATTGGCCATGTCTAGTGTTTTGGACTGGAGCTTTCACTGAAAGCTTGGCTGGCTAGTAAGTCATGTCTAATTCCTGGACTGGAGCTTTAGACTAACATTGCATGATTCCTGAAATTCTCATTAAAAATTTTGAAATCCTTATTTTTCTTTTTCCAAATAACTTTCGAAAAATACAAAAAAAAATTTAATAAAATCATAAAACCAAAAATAATTTTGTGTTTCTTGTTTGAGTCTAGTGTCAAATTTTAAGTTTGGTGTCAATTGCATGCTTTTATAATTTTCTTTAATTTTCGAAAATTCATCATATGTTCTTCATTGATCTTCAAATTGTTCTTGATGATCTTCTTCGTTTGATCTTTGCATTTTCATGTTTTGTGTTTTTTCTTGTTTTTCATATGCATTTTCAATTTGTTAGTGTCTAAACATTGAAAATTTCTAAGTTTGGTGTCTTGCATGTGTTTCTTTTCTTAAAAATTTTCAAAAACATGTTCTTGGTGTTCATCTTGACATTCAAAGTGTTCTTGGTGTTCATCTTGACATTCAAAGTGTTCTTGCATGCATCATGTGTTTTGATTCATAATTTTCATGTTTTGAGTCATTTTGTTGTTTTTTCTCTTTCTTCATTGAAAATTCAAAAATAAAAAAATATCTTTCCTTATTTTACTCATAAAATTTAAAATTCTATCTTTTTCAAATCCTTTTCAAAAATCAAATCTTTTTCATTTTTCTCTTCATATTTTCGAAAACTTTATAAATTTGATTTTCAAAATCTTTTTCTTATTTTATTTCATAATTTTCGAAAATAATGCTAGCATTTAATATTTTGATTCAAAAATTTTCAAGTTGTTACTTGCCTATTAAGAAAGGTTCAATCTTTAAACTCTAGAATCCTATCTTTTTAGTTTCTTGTTAGTCAAGTAATCAACTTTAATTTCAAAAATCAAATCTTTTTAATTTCCTTTTCAAAATAATTTTCAATCATATCTTTTTCAAAAATCAATTTCAAAATCTTTTCTAACTTCTTATCTTTTCAATTTTGATTTTCAAATCTTTTTCAATTAACTACTTGACTTTTTGGTTTGATTTTAAAAGTTTTCTATTTCAATCATATCTTTTTCAAAACCACCTAACTATTTATCTCTCTCCAATTTTCGAAAACTCCTCTCCACTTTTTCAAAATTCTTTTTAATTAACTAATTGTCTCAAATTTTAATTTAATTTTATTTCTCTTTTTAATTTTCGAATACTAACCAATAATTAAAATAAAAACAAAAATATTTTCATTTTATTTTAATTAAATTTTTGAATTCTTCTATCTCTCATCTCTTTCTATTTATTTATTTATCTACTAACACTCCTCTTCCACTCAAAATTCGAATCCCCTCTTCTTCACTGTGTTCAAATTTTTCTCTTCTCCTTCTTCTATTCTTCTCTTCTTCTACTCACATAAATGAATCTCTATACTGTGACATAGAGGATTCTTATTATTTTTTGTTCTCTTCTTTTTCATATGAGCAGGAACAGGGACAAAGACATTCTTATTGAAGCTGATCCTGAACCTGAAAGGACTCTTAAGAGGAAACTAAGAGAAGCTAAAGCACAACCCTCTGGAGAGGACCTGACAGAAATTTTCGAAAAAGGAGACATGACCGAACCAAATAACAACAATGCCAACAATACAAGGAAGATGCTTGGTGACTTCATTGCACCTTCTTCTGACTTCTGTGGAAGAAGTATCTCAATTCCTGCCATTGGAGCAAACAACTTTGAGCTTAAGCCTCAATTAGTTTCTCTGATGCAGCAGAATTGCAAGTTTCATAGACTTCCATTGGAAGATCCTCATCAGTTCTTAGCTGAATTCTTGCAAATCTGTGACACTGTCAAGACCAATGGAGTTGATCCCGAGGTCTACAGGCTTATGCTTTTCCCTTTGCTGTAAGAGACAAAGCTAGAACATGGTTGGATTCACAACATAAGGAAAGCCTAAACTCTTGGAAAAAGCTGGTCAGTGCTTTCCTTGCCAAATTTTTTCCACCTCAAAAGATGAGCAAGCTTAGAGTGGAAATCAAACCTTCAGACAGAAGGAAGGTGAGTCCCTCTATGAAGCTTGGGAAAGATATAAGCAATTGATCAAAAAGGTATCCTACTGACATGCTCCATCCAGAATGGAGCATCATATGTATATTCTATGATGGTCTGTCTGAGTTGTCAAAAATGTCATTGGACCATTCTGCAGGAGGATCTCTTCATCTGAAAACCCCTGCTGAAGCTCAGGAACTCATTGAAATTTTAGTTTTTACTTTATTGTGAAAAATTATCTAGATCATAATACTAATAGTATATCATAGGGTTATTATTATTAATGTATTAACTGAATTTTAATGTTTATTATTTATGTATTTAAAAATTATATTTGAGAATGATTTATTTAGTTTGATAATAAATGATATTTTAAATTTGAATAATTTATTAATTAGTTTGTACTTATTATACCATATATTTAATAATTTATTGGAAAAAGAATATTAATATAATAAATAAAAAAATCTAAAAAAATATTGTTTAAAATATTATAAGGACAAATAAACCCCTAACTAATTTAAATTTAGAGACAATTAGACTCCTGTCTATTTCTGAACCTGACATGTCAGCATTTTCCGTTCAGAGTTGACGAAAAAATACCTACAGGAACCACGTTGTGTAACGGAATCAGAAGACAGAGACCGAAGTGGATCGATTTTATTTTGAGTGGTCGCGTTGTCATTCTTGAAAATGCATAGGGACCAGATTGGTACTTTACTCTAAAATCTTGTAAATCAAGCTGGAATGAAAGAGTTGCTAAAATGATAAAGTAATTAGAATTATAAATTCATGATGATTAATCTATCACTTTATTATTTTATCAATATTTTCATTTTAAAGAATCTAAATTCAAATTTTTTACTATAAAACATAATAAGTCTC